>NW_027397086.1:27371545-27524443 GCF_003265705.2 Callorhinus ursinus | reverse complement strand
GCGCATATGTGTGTTTTATGCTCCTCAGTTGTCCAGCCTCAAGGCATGGATTTTCCCTTTGAAGCCCAAATATTGAGTCTGTGTACTCATTCTGCAGAACACTGCAACTGTGGTCATTTATCAGGTTCACCTCCCCAAGTCTGTTCTGGGGCTTCAGAGGAATTGTTACAAGCACCACAAATTCATGTTGGTTGTTGCTTACTGCCTTTATCTGTCCCTACAGGATTGCAGGGCTTCTGTCTGGTGCTTGATGCTTCCCCTGGGACTGCTGTGTTACTGGTCACACTCTATGGTTCCTGGACTACTGTCTCCTGAGAAATGAGGCTGCATTATATCCCTCCCCAACTTCAAATACATTCGCTCTCTTAATTTCTTGAATCTTAGTTAAAACAAAGCTTAGCCTTTAATAAACATGTACTAAAGACTTTGAGATGGAGAAAACAAAGTATCTCCCTGTCACTCCTTGACCCACTGAAATTTGGCTTCTCTCTCCTTTCCCTCAGTTTTTAAGAACATACCAAAGTTAAGAGAAAAGTGTAATGACTTGCTGTGTACCATTACCCAGACTCAACAATTACCTATCTTTTGTCAATCACATTTATCTTTTTCCCTTTCTAGATCATTATAAAGCTAATTCTAGGCATCATGTCATTTTACCCGTAAATGCTTTAGTATACATCTCTAATAAATAATGACATTTAAATATATTTTTTACACATCACCATCACATCATCACAATTATCAAAATGTCCCCATGTCATCTAATGCACAGTCCTTACTCAAATTTCCCCACTTGTCTTAAAAAGGTCTGTTTACAGTCATTGGCCAAATGAAGACCAGACAGGGTCCCATGGGTAGGGGATAAGGTATCTTCTTTTCCCTTCTCCTGTTCCAGCTTCTCCTCCTTTTTCCCCCTCTCCTTCCTCGCCTCCTCTTTGAAAATAACAGCTTTTAACATTTATTTAAAAATTTGCAAACAGGAAAAAGTGAGGGAGCATCCGCAGGCAAAAGCTAGGTGTCTTAAATAATGAGTTTTCTGGGTTACCTTTAATTCATGAGTATAACTCAATATTCCCTGCGACCTCCTTCCTTTCCTGTTTTAGGATCCACAAAGGAGGGAAGTGTTTGTAGTGATAAGAATACTTATAGCATACATTCGAACAGTGACGTAAGCAGACTTTGTGCAAATAGGAGAATTAATGACAAGATGAAGTATACATTTGAATGGAGATGCAAATATACCTTTTGAAAAATAAGAGAAGTCATAGTGAGGAAGATTAAGTGTGCATCTGAAAGGAACTTCAGATATATATTTGCAAAGAAAAGAAGTCACGATTATTTCCATGGTTTAGAACTTTTATTTTTAATTATTTTGTAAAGATTTTATTTCCAAGTAATCCCTACACCTAACATGGGGCTAGAGGCCACAACTCTTGAGATCATGAGTTGTATCCTCTGCCAACTGAGCCAGCCAGGCACCCCATATAACTTTTAGAATAAGAGATACAAAACTCTTGATTATGGCCACGCTTCTTATTATTCTTCCCTCCATGTAAGGTCCAATCTGTATACTTATAGCTGTATGTTTGCTAGGCTATAATTACACTGTAAGAGACACTTGAGGGAGGTTATGATAATTTAACTGTTCTACCCACATTGATTTTGACCATCCCCTCTGCTTTGGCTACACTGTAGCCAGAGTGATCTTTTAGGGTAAATAATATAATCACCCTTTGTAAGTGGCTTCCAATTGCACTCAGAATAAAACCAACATTTTTAGCGTGGCTTACAAGGCCTTGGATGGTTCACCCCCTGCCTCTCTCTCTCCAGTTTTATTTAAAAATTTTTTCTATTTATTTATTTTTTTAATTAACATATAATGTATTGTTTCAGGGGTACAGGTCTGTGATTCATCAGTCTTACACAATTCACAGCGCTCACCGTATCTCTCCAGTTTTATTTTAGACCATTTTTATTTTCTTTCTTTTGCTTTAGGCACAATGTCCTTCTTATAGTTTCTACAGAATGTCATGCTCCCTCCTGCTACAAGCCTTTGCCCAGGCCATGTTTTCTGATTGGAATACTTTCCTTATTTCCCACCTTCCACCTAAGTTGAGTGACTTCTTTGTTAGAGAACCATATTCTTCTCTTACAGAGCACTTATCCAAGTCTGAGATCATCAATTCATTAATGTGATTATTTGGTTACATCTGTTTTCCCCAGTCAGGTTGTGCATTATACAGCATATACGAATGGTGGCCCTTCCCTGCTAGACCACAAACATCCAGAAAGTCAGGGCAATGTCCATATTTGTATACCACTTCTATACCCAGCACATAGAAGAACTCAATCTATATTCATTAATTGAAAAAATAAATAGCTACCAGAATGACCTTATTCAGGCTCATTTCTCTAGCTTAAAAAAAATTAAAGTTCTTTAAGTTTCTGTGACTCATTTTATGTATAATTTATTCTTGTTATTTGCTGGTAGTGATATTCCATAAAGTTGCCTCAAACACTGAATTAGCCAATACTGCAGCATTGCTCGTAGGGCAAATACAGGGTTAGGTTCCTGTGAGCCTCTGGTCACATTTTTGTCAACTGTGTTATTTTCTGCATCAGGCACATCACAGCCTTCTTGCATGTAGGAACACTACACAGCACTTCAGGCCTATGTTTGGGCCTGACAAAAAGCACAAAAATGTGAAAAAGATGGCACTAAGTAAACCATGAAAAGGACCTTTGTTTGTAGTAGGAGAGCTAAAACAAGAAGGCAGAATGTCGTCTGTTTAACCTCATCTAAGAACATGAACGTTGGGCAGCTCAAAAATTTCCTCTATTTTTGAATATCAGTGAATGATTGCAAGAGTTCCCTGAGTATTGATTTTGGGGTTACAAATAAATTTTGGCAAATAGACAAATTTGCAAATATGGAACCAAGAATAATGAAGATCAATTGTATATGTGTATATAATAACAAAATATATGCTATATACATTTTACATATATTTAGATATATAATTAGATAAATAATATAGAAAATATATAAAATACATAACACAATTGCTACTATCATATAGTGTTGAACTATTTGACAATATATTGTATGCATGTCAGTAAACATTCTTCTATAAAATATATTCTAAATGGTGTTTCCCAGACTAAAGTTAAATGTGCGCTGCGTTATAAGGATTCTATGGGAAGTCAGTTTGGGAAATGCTGATGTCAAGAAATTCTCTATGTCTGTGGCATTTGAAAAAAGCCAGTGCCTCAGACTCTTAAGAGATAAGCTTTGACGGGAACAGGGTTACCGGTGCCAAAACAGAGGCGAGAATGAGTCCCCCGTTTACAGCTGTATATTTTGTCTTTGTTGGTTAATTTGCTTTTCCAAGCTCTCAGAGCTGTACTCTGCAGTGGTCCCCGCCTTCTCTGCGGTTTTGCTCTCCGAAGTTTTAGCGTCCCTTGGCGGACCGCCCTGGTCTGGAAGCGGACGCTCCTCCTTCTGACGTAGCCTCACGTTAATTACGTCACAACGTCGGCGTCACTCGCTGCTCTTGATCTCATCACGGGGGCTTTTTATCGTCTCACATCATTACAAGAAGGGTGAGTACAGCAAGATAAGATTTTGAGAGAGAGACCATATTCACATAATTTTTGTTGTTACAAGTGTATATTTTATTGTTATAAGTGTATGATGTAACTATTGTTATGAGCATTCTATTGTTATTGTTCTTAATCTCTTACTGTGCCTAATCTGTAAGTTTAACTCTAGCATAGGTATGTGCGTATAGGAAAAAACAATATATACAGGATTCAGTACTATCAGGAGTTTCAGGCACCCAGTGGGGGTCTCAGAATGCATCCCCCATGGATAAGGGAGACTACCGGACCTCATTGGATGAAGCACAGTTTGATTTTTTTTTCAGATTTTTATTTATTTATTTGAGAGAGAGAGAGAGCATAAGCAGGAGGAGCAGCAGGCAGAGAAGCAGACTCCCCGCTGAGCTGGGAGCCTCATGTGGGACTTGATCCCAGCACCCCAGGATCATGACCTGAGCCAAAGGCAGATGCTTAACCAACTGAGCCACCCAGGCGCCCCACAGTTTGATCTTTGTGATAAACATTGACGAATATGATTGCACAAAATCAGGGTTGCCCGTTTTTCTCGTATATTGCACAGATTTTACACGCAGCTTTCCCCTGAAAAGACATAACGTAAAATTCAGTAAATACCTTGGTTCAGTTAGTGCTTCTGCATCAGTTCATTAAATTTTGCATCCCTACAGGCCTGGTTCTGGGATTCCTCATGGTGTGTCTCTGTGGGCATGTAACAGGAACTTAATTTGACAAGAAACCATGGACTGTCCTCAATTCAAATAATTTCAAAATCGCTTATCAGATGACTCTTTTGGAAATGTCAATTTCTAAACTGCCAGTGCTATAATATAAACAGTGCTACAACATACACTGTTAATCATGGAGGTAATTTGTAGTTCTAGTAAAACAGACCTCAGGGAAGTTTGTCATGGTGACATGTTTTTCCACTTAAAATTGCTAAAGGCTCCATGACAGCCCATGCTGGTCTGCAGCCTGGCATTGGATTGGTCTCATTTCCTGAGACCCATGCATTATGGATCACATCTGGTATGTTAAAGCATTACCTGATCATGAGTGCAATATCATTTCAACCACATACAACTTCTGACCGTGACTATGTATAAGTTTTGCCTTTTAGAATTTATATTCTCTCCCTGTTCCTGTATTTTTTCTTTAACCTTTGAATTGGAAAAAAAAACCTCAATTACTCTAGTTGAGCATATTCTCATGGTATGGTTTTTATGTGCTTTGTTTAATATTCTATAATTATTCAAGAATCAAAACCTAACAGATAATGTGAGTTGGTCATTGTGCTGTCCTGATTTTTTCTATATTTATGTACTAAATCCAGATGCCAAGAAAAATAAATTGCAGATGCAAAAATTGATAATGAAAAAAACTCCCAGTAAGAACCCACAGGATACGACCAAAGTTGCAGAGACAAATCCATGGCCTTAATACTTCCCTTATTAAAGGAGAATGAAAATAAATAAAACTAAACAGAATTAAAAAGTAAACTCTAAAAAGTTCTTATGAATCAATATGAAAATGTACAAATATCCCAGAAGAAAAATGGATGAAAGAAGGGCTGTCAAGAAGGCAGCCTATTTGCAACCAATTTTTAGGTCCCCAGAAAGGAAAGACTAAAACATTTTCGGATGGTCCTGTTGGAGGAGGTCATGGGGGGATGTGACTGCCGGCTGACCCACAAGCTGGATGTGGGCAGTTGGAGGCGCCTCACCCCCTCCCCTTCCCATGGGTTGTACGATCTGCCCCATGTGCCCACCATTCCCACAGTGGGTGAGATACGGGAGGGAACCCCGTGAAGGCCTCTATATAAACTTAAGATTCTGGAGGGCTGGTGTGGAGATCTCTTTGCCTTGCAGCTTCAGGATGTTCCCTTGCTTTTTAAACCTGTCACCCGCCAATCTGGAGAGGCCGCTTTCTTCTGTCTCTCCTCACCCTGTGTTTGCAAACCAACAGGTACTTGCTTTGGAACCCCTTGACCACCAGGACTGTGTGATTTCTGCCAGTTATCTTCCTTTTCTTTTGCTCTGGTAAAGATGCGAATCTTATAAAAGGACACTTACAGATGCCAGTAGATCTAATAAATGTTCATACTTATTAAAGAATAAATATAATGCAAAATAAATGTAATAGTGATCTGCCACTTTGTCCTACCAAATTGGCAAAAATATAAAAGGATAATATACAGGTGGCCAAAGGTGTAGGAAAATGAGTATTTATATACTGTCTGTGGAAGTGTAAGCTGATTCAACTTTTCTAAAGGACGATTGGACCCTATGCATCATAAATCTCTTGATCCATTAATTTCATGTCCAGGATTTTATCCTGAGGAAATTAGGGATGTGTGTAAAGGTAAATAAGGATTTCTTGCAGTGTTTGTAAGAGGGGAACACAACATACCATGTGGTCATTAAACATACTCATTGCTGTCATTCTCAAACATTTACTAGATCCAAGATGTTATACAAAGTAAACTTAATATCCCATCTATGAGGTCAGAATTTTAAAAACTGTGGTATGAAGAGGTTATATAATTTATCAAAGGTCACATGGTTAAAAATTAGTAAAGCTTAAATGAAACCCCAATCTTAGCTATACTATAATGAATGTCCTCTATCCCTGAACAAGTATACTTAATGACATAAGGAAATGTTTGCAATATATTGCTATATGAAAAAAATACCAGGCTATATTAATTTCTCTAATAGATAGAGGACTCTTCAGATTTTCTGATACTTTTGCTGAGTTATGTTTTTCTAGGAATTAGTCCATTTAGTTTATTATTTCAAATTTTTTGGCATAAAGTTGTTAATGTCTGTAGATACCGCAATAATGTCCGTTTTTATTCCTGTTTTTTGCCTTTTTTCTTGGTCTTGGTGGGGCTTGTTAGTTTTTGTAGGCCTTTCAAGGAAGTACCCTTCTGCTTTTTTGATTTTCTTATATGGTTGTTTTTTATTTAATTAATTTCTGATCTTTGTTTTTTCCTCTCTTCAGCTTTTTTGGGTTTAATTTTACATCCTTTGTCGTACTGACTTCATGAGTGCTGAGATCATTGATTTTTAGACTTTCTCAATTTTCTTAGATGCACATTTAAGGCCATGAGTGTCCTTCTAAGTGTGGTGTTAGTTCTTCATCTGTAAAAAATGAATGTGTAGTTTAAAGAAAATTATTGTCATTCATCTTAAATATTTCTCACTTTCATTATCTTCTTTAACCCATGAGCTATTTAGAAGGGCATTGGTTAATGTCCAAACATCCGGGGATTTTTTGAGTTTATCTTTTTAGTATTAATTATTAGTCTAATTCCACTGCAGTTATTCAGGACATGACATGTATTACTTAAATCTAAAATTGATTGAAACTTGATTTTTGCCTCAGATTTGAGACAATTTGGTAAATATCCTGTGGTATTTGAGAAGAATGTGTAGTTGACACTAGTTGGGTGTTCTGCTCTTGATCTGTCCATTAACTCATTTGTTAATCTTGTCCAAACCTATATCCTTACTGATGTCATAATTTGCTTTTTCTATGAGTTACTGAGAAGAATGTGTTCAAGTCTGTAACCATGATGTGGATTTTTCTATTCTTTTATTTCTGCCAGTTTTAGGCTTTATGTATTTTGAGGTAATGTTCTTAGATTCATAATACAAATGTAAGCATTGTATTTTCCCTTTAGAGCTATGCTTTTATCATCATAAAAAATGTCCCTCTTGGGATGCCTGGGTGGCTCAGTCAGTTAAACGTCTGCCTTCCACTCAGGTGGTGATCCCAGAGTCTTGGGATCGAGTCCCCCGTCATGCTCCTTGCTCAGTGAGGAGTCTACTTCTCCCTCCGCCCTTCACCCCGATCATGCTCTCTCTCTCTCTCACTCTCTCTGTCTCTCTCTGAAATGAATAAAGTCTTGAAAAAAAAAAAGTCCCTGTTTCCATCTGAAGAGGAGTGCTTCTTGCCTTGAAGTCTGCTTTATCTTATGGTAGTGAAGCTCTACTAGCCTTCTTTTAGTGAGTGTTTTCATGGTGTATATTATTTTCCACCTTTTTATTTCCAACTTCACTTATTTATGGTGTATCTTTTCTATGTAATTGAGTTGCTTATTTTTTTTTAAAGATTTTATTTACTATTTATTTGAGAGAGAGAGCACACAAGTCGGGAGGTGATGGGAGGGGTAGAGGGAGAGGAGAAGCAGGCTCCCCGCTGAGCAGAGAGCCCCATGATCCCTGGGATCTTGACCTGAGCCCAAGACAGACAGTTAACTGACGGAGCCACCCAGGTGCCCCAAGTTGCTTATTTTTAATGACAGTCTGACAGCTTTTTCTAAAATTATGTATTTGATCTATTCATATTCAATGTATTATTGATATATTGGATATAAAACTATCATCTTCATACTTATTTGTCCTACTAGTCTAAGTTCTTTTTTCTTGCCTTCTTTCTGTTAATCAAATATTTATTAAATTACTGTATGTATTACTACTTTTACCAGGTCTGGATAATGCAAAGATGGTAGAGCAGCCCCCTCTTGCCTTATGTGCTACTAATGTCAAGGTTATTAATGATATATTATAAGCTCCATACGACATTATTCCTGTTATATCCTCGTCAATATTTATGTAAATGTACCGACATACTTTACCCTTTCCATTGTTCTGCATTCTATTCTGCATCTTGGAGCTTCTTTCTGGGATAATTTTTCTTTCTCTTGCAGCGCTCCCTTTTGTATTTCCATGAGTGCATTTGTGCTAATCACACATCTTTTCAGTTTTTGTATTAAATGTATTTTGTCTTAAACTTTGAAGGGTATTTTTGGTGGATATAGAATTCTGTGTTAGGAGGTGTTTTCTTTACCACTTTGAGGATATCATTCCATTGTCTTCTTGCTTGTTTTCTTTCCTGTTGAGCAATCAGCTGATGGTTTTAGTGTTGTTCTTTTAAAGGTAATATATCTCTTTTCTTCTGGTTGACTTAAGATTTTCTCTTTATCTTTGTTTTTCAGTTTTGGAATGCTCACGGTGTGGTTTTCTTTGTGTTTACTCTTCTTGGAGTTTGTAGCACTTCTTGGTGTTTTTGACATTTTTTGGGGAGGAGTTTTGCCATTATTTCTTCAAATACTGCTTCTGCTTTATTTTCTCTTATTTTTGGACAGTTTCATCATATCCCATGTGTCTTTTAGGATCATTTCTCTATTTTTTCATTTTGATTTTGCATGCTTCAGTGTATATATTTTCTTCTGATGTTGTCTTCACTAATTGTCTTTTCAGTTGTATGTCATCTTCTGTTGTCAATTTACCATGTTTTATTTTTCAATTCTAGACTTTCTGCTTGATCTATTTTCTGCTTTCCAGTTACCTGAAATTCTCCAACTTCTCAATCAGTTATTGATTGAACATAGTTTATCTGTCTTTGATACTTCAATATTTGTATCACTTGTGAATTTATTTCTGTTTTTTTTCTTGATTTTCAGATAAAGCTTATTCTCTTATATGCTTTTTTTTTTTAATTGAGGGGCAGGTATTGTTTATGAAAATTTTTAGAGATAATTTGAGGCTCTGGATGATTTTTTTTTTTTTTTGTCCCAGGAAGATTTCCTTTGGCTTTTGTATACAGTTCATCTGGACGGTATCAATGTCATCCCATCAGAACCTGAGACCAGATTCAAATCTGAGTGTCAGTTCTTGTGAAGGCTAGTCTGTTCCTAATTCACCCTTATGCTCATTCAGAATCTCACAAAAAGTGCAGAATGTTTACTGGGCCCCTCCTTTTTGGTATACCTTGAACTCAAAGTTTTATTCCCCCAGTCCTGTGAGAGTGAAGAAAATTGTGCTC
Source organism: Callorhinus ursinus (assembly GCF_003265705.2). Taxonomy (NCBI): domain Eukaryota; kingdom Metazoa; phylum Chordata; class Mammalia; order Carnivora; family Otariidae; genus Callorhinus; species Callorhinus ursinus. Next base: position 27,514,996 of record NW_027397086.1, on the reverse strand, counting down.
ATCTCAGCTTCTTATTTGTCATTTATCATTTTCAGAACTGGCAGTTTGCCCAGAGGGAAAAGTGCCCTGAGTTCTGGAATTACCCTTCTTGGTTTCCTTCTTCTCTTAAATCTTGGTCCCACAACTTCTCACTGCCTTGGTAGTTCTTTGAGACCAATGTTTATTTCAAATATATATTTTAAAACATTGTGTCCATCTTTTTGTTGTTCTCAATAGGATGGCTATTCTGAAAATATCCTTTAAGTGGAAACTCTGTTTTTTTCCCTCTATTCATATAAATATGCACAGACAAAAGACTCAAAGAATTTGGAATTTTTGTAGGAATATGGATGCTTTTGTTTTCTTTTTTTACTCCTTGTGATGTATATGTTTTCTGGAAAGAGCATGGATTGGTTAGGTTTACTAAAATTAACATATATAAATACGACGTTAAAAGTAGTGTATAATAAGACAATAGTAGCAGCATTTATTTGTAACTGTTTAAAATATTATTATAGGGGCACCTGAGTGGCTCAGTTGGTTAAGCGGCTGCCTTCGGCTCAGGTCATGATCCCAGGGTCCTGGGATCGAGCCCCATGTCAGGATCCCTGCTCAGCGGGGAGCCTGCTTCTCCCTCACCCTCTGCTGCTCCCCCTGTTTGTGCTCTCTCTCTATCAAATAAATAAATAAAATCTTTAAAAAATATATTATTATAAAAATAAAAGATATATAAACCAAATTGCCCATAATCCCTTTATCTACACTTACCTTTTTAATTTCTAGTCTGTGCCTTTATTTCATGTGCAGATATAACAGTGCACATGTTATATGAGTGTTCATAGCAGTGAATTTTAATACTGTACTTTGGAGAAAAATAGCCTCCATATATTTTTACTAATACCGTGTTTCTAATTCTGGCCTAACAGCTTATCATTCTTTGCCTAGAACTAAAAAGATTGGTACATTTATAGATTTCATGTTCTAGCCAACAGGTATATAGTTTAAATGTTGAATAAAATGGTTAAAAATATTACCATTACTATAAGATGTAAAATTTTTTTTTTCAAATCAGAAGAGGCAGAATTTTGCTTTAGAATACTGCATTTGACATTGCCAGCCTTTAAAAGCTTTCTTTCAGCCTGGATAGATTATTTCTGCTCTTTATTTGAAATCCATTTATCAAACTCTAGATGTTTCTCTTCCCAGAACAATGCCTATGTCTCATTAATGGTGACAATATTGATCTTCAATAATACTAGACTCTGATGACTTGAAATCTTATGATGATATTGCTATTATCACATAAACTTTTGGAAAAGACAAATTATTAGATTCACTTTATTATCATTATGTTTACAGGCATCTTAATGAAAATCATGGCAACATAAAAGGAAGCTAAAATTTAATTGAAGATTGCCATTAAAAATGGAAGAATCCAACATTTTTGGTGGTTAGGTAATAAGTAGGTAAATATAGGAAATAAAAATGGGTTTTGTTTTTTGAAATAAGTTTTAAACATTAGTGAACATTAGTGAACTGGAAGACAATTTTCTCTGAAAATGGTACTAATAATTCTTGGTACATTAAAACATCAGTCGTGTTATGAAAAAAACATAAGGCCAAATATCCACTCTTGGCCAGATATCTACTCTCTTGAAAATATAGTGACTCTAAATTATGTAGTGAATTTTAGTTTCCTGAATGGCTCCAGTAAGGAACTCATAATAGAATGCCAGCTCTGGAAACTTTCTTAGAGGTCATAGAACCCTAACCTTTCATTTTCTGGATGAGATTCAAGAGGTTTTTTTGGGCATGTGATTGGCAGGCAATTTCATGAAAACTCCTAGAATAGTAGTTAACCTTGAGCAGATGTTCTATAAATGTTCTTTTTCCTTTTTCCTAGAACACAGAAACCTAGTCTCCCCATTCTTGGAATAAGCACATCATGACTTGTTTGTTGTATTAATCATCTAATCTGTGATAAAAAGCAACCCCCAAATCTCAGTGGCAAATAACAATGAAGATTTATTTTTTCATCCCATTGTATGTCCTCTGTGGATGGGTTGAAGCTATTGCTGCCGATTGCCTGCACTTACAGCTGTGGCCGGGGCTCTGTTCCATATGGCTGTTTTCCATGAGTCTTCATTTTGGAATCCAGGCTAATGGGGCATCCCATCTAGGATATGCTATACTTTAGGCAGAGATTAAAAAGCAAAAGCAGACCTCTTAAATAAGCTCCTGCTTGGAGTAAGCACACTGTCATTTCTGCTGACATTCATTGGCCAGTCAAGTCCATGGCCAAGTCTGACTATGGGCAGTGAGATGTACTCTGCCTTGCAGGAATCACAGCAAACAACAAAGATGTGTAATTCTCTTGCAGGGTAGGGAGCAAAAAGTTGCCACTCTGCAATTGACATATATTTTAATGTGATGCATTTATTTGACCTGATATTCTTTCTCAATTCCAGCTCTGCAGAAATGCAAGACACTGGCTTTTGCTACATTTCCTATGGCAGAACTGAGGTCTAATTTTTTCGTGTTACATTAATCATTTTCAGTTACTTGGGAAGAATGTTTTACAAGCTGCAACAGAATTTGAGGACCATCTGCAGCAATCAATTCTCCTTTGAATCAAATTGTTTTTACTAAACTTGAGGACGTTAATTTTCTTCTTAAAAAAATGCTTGATGGAAGAGGGACATTATGTGCAGGAGACTGTTGTCTTTTATCTTCTGAAAGAAGACTTGCAAGCCTTCAACTTAATCCTCAGAGAAAGTTTAAACTTTAGGTGGCTAAGTATTACTGGTGGTGCTCATATAAAGATGAAAAGCCATGGGAACAAAGGATATGTGTCCACATAGTCTTTAAAAAATGTTTTAAAGGTCAATTTTACAATCAACGGGGTATTACACATCCCTCAAGAGCGTTCTTCAAAGTTTATTTTTAAGGAGAGGAGAGATCTATATAAAGTGGGGGTAAGGTAGGGGAAAGGAATGGAGAAGAAAAGGGGATTAGTTATCTAGGTCTCCTATATTTCTCTTATAATATCAAAAATGCATTTAAACGTCACAGCAAACCTTTAATGGATGGATGGGTGAAGACAGGAGTTACAGTGAGAGAAAGAGAGAAGGGTCATCTTTCTCATGCCCGAGAATTGGAAGATCTCTTCAGGTTCTTTCTGGTAAAATCTATCTATCATGTAGCTATCTGTATCTATTAAGTGATAAGTACATTCACATTTTCAGGGGCTGAGAGAGGGAAGAATAGAACTTCAAAGGATATAAAGGGACTATAGGGAAGGGGCTCATCAAGGTGAAGAGGGCAGATAGAGGCAGAGGAATGATGGGACAGGTAGCCAGGGCCAGAGATCTGTGTGGTTTCCTAGAACATTTGCCTTCTCTTTCCTCATTGTTCACAAAAGCCATATTGGTGGAAAGAGAATTTGCTGTCATTTTGAATGTAAATTGGAAATGTGCATCTGTTCAGTGTGCTATTAAAAGAAGAATCACATCAAATTACAGGGTATGAAGTGGTAAGTCATTTGAGTGAATTACCTACTAAATGTCAGCCATGACCTAATAATATGTTTTCCTTTATATGGAAAAGCAGTGCCATTCCTCTGTGATCACTAGGACTGTTTCTACCTCTATCTTGCTTTGTTCCTTTGCCACCAGCTGAAGTGAGGGGTCAGGTGGCAGTCATGAAACAGAGCGACCCTGAATAGCCATCATAAGAACTGACCCTTGGCCATGGCTTCATTTACACCTTGCCTGGTGTTCTGAGATTAATCAGCCTCAAGCAAGAATCTGATAGTTGCATAATTACATAATGCTTATTTTCATAATACTCAAGACCATGAGTTATTATTAAAGTGTATAGTTTTTTTCTCATAATTTTTCTAGGTAGAATTTTTACAGATGGCAAACAGTGGTATAAACAGTTACAATGAGATTTTCAAGGCTCTGTAACATTCTATTCAAATGTGAGGATTTTACTTTATCCCATTTAGTCTGAGTTTTTGAAAATACCTTTTCTTTTTTTTTAATTTATTTATTTATTTTAAAGATTTTATTTATTTATTTGACAGAGATAAGAGAGAGCACAAGTAGGCAGAGAGGCAGGCAGAGGGAGAGGGAGAAGCAGGCTCTCCACCGAGCAGGGAGCCCGATGCGGGACTCGATCCCGGGACTCCAGGATCATGACCTGAGCCGAAGGCAGTCGCCTAACCAACTGAGCCACCCAGGCACCCGAAAATACCTTTTCTTTAGAAGAGGTTACATCTGCTAGTAAGTGGGCACAAGCATCCTTGATGTTTGTTGGCACTGATCATCTATCTATCTAACGACTTAAAAGTACCACTCAGGAGCTCACTCCTCAATCCCTTTACCCTTAGCTTCTCATGCTTTCAACTTGACAAACCCTCTTCTGAACTTGTCTTCTGTTTAAAATCCAGAAACTGTAAATTTTACAGAGCTGTGTCCTCCAGACCCAGGCAATGGCATTTTCAAATACCATAGCACATTGTGAAAATCCTGATTTCTTCATCCTAATAAAGAGTGCTTACTAGATGGTGGGCTTTCTTCAGCATATCAGTGAACTTTGGTGTCACCATACTGGCTTCCGTGCTTTTATGCCTACCCTTACTGCAGAGTCCCCAAATTTATTTTCTCCCTCACTGCCTGTAGCAGCTGGACATCTGAAAGCCCAGGACTGTTGCAGTGGGAGCTGTTCCAGTGGGGGTCAGGGGGCAGCAGACTCAGCCTCTGTAGTTCATCTAAGTTGGAATTAAACTTTGCTTCAGACCAAACCTTGGGTGTGTCTTCCCTGAGGCTGGTGTTTGCAGTAGGTTATCTATCTTCAGGCCATATTTCCTGTCCTTGTGAATGAGAGACCCCTGGATCTCAGTATAGTCCCTCTCCTGCTGGCCTTACTTTGATCTTTGCTTCATGCCTGAGCCAGAGTGCTTTGAAATTTATGTGTGTATGTAATATAGCCTAGTGGGTAAGAATTTGGGTTCTGGAGTCGGGATGACATGATTTTAAATTCTTGCTCTACAGTTTACTAGTGGAGTGACCATGAGAAAGTTATCAATCTCTCTGTAAGCTTCAGCTTTTCTCATCTATAAAATGAGGATAAGGGGCGCCTGGGTGACTCAGTCGGTTAAGCGTCTGCCTTCAGCTCAGGTCGTGATCCCAGGGTCCTGGGATTGAGCCCCGCATCGGGCTCTCTGCTCATTGGGGAGCCAGCTTCTCCCTCTGCCACTCCCTCTGCTTGTGCTCTCTCTCTCTCTCTCTCTGTGTCAAATAAATAAATAAAATCTTTAAAGAAAATAAAATAAAATGAGGATAATATTATCTCCTTTAGAGGATTGTTGCAGGAATAAGTGAAATAATACATGTCAGATGCTTGGCATCCAATGGTTGTTCAATAATTGTTAGCTATTATTATTATGACTGAGATGTCGACTATTTGACCCAACCTGTACAGGTAGCAATAACTCTAAAGCTCCTTATGGGTAGAGACTGATGGGTCCACCTGTCATATTAATGTTTATTAAATGAGTAAATGATGGGAATGCCCTTGTTATATGCTTGGTTTTAAAGTTAGAGGTTGAAAGAGGACCAGAGTTGTTTCCTTTAGAAATATTTTTGATTGCTTTTTGAGTGTAAGATCTTGTTAGCGATACAATAAGGTACAGTTCTTTCCCTCCAGGGAAGTCACATTCTTCTGTGTGACAGTGTAGTGGTGAACAAAACTAATACAGTGGAGGCAGAAGGAGTAAAGCATATCTAGATGGATTATGAGATCCTAAACCATAAAGTGATTATAAACTGAGTATGTTTTCTTAAAAATGGAAATAATATCATTATTTGTTTGTCAAATTATTGAAACAAATTCAGAAAACTTGGAAAAGTATAAAAGATAAGATTAAATCACTTGTAATATATCTGTAGACAATTACTACTTAAAAACATGATCATCTAGAAACTTGCTATTCAGTGTGTTGTTTGCAGATCAACAGTATTCGCTTCAACTGGGAGCTAGGAGAGCTAGGAGAAAGGTCTACTATTTACCCCCAGCCAAGACCTAGAATCAGAATGTGTTTTTTATCAAGATCCTCAACTGATTTGTATGTAAATAAAAGTCTGAGAAGCATTGATGTGGTAGACTATATAACATATACCAAATTGAATTCTCACATACTAGATTTCTCTTTTGGCAATTTAGAGATTAACCTGAAAACTTTCCTACTACACAATGCCTGGGTAACTAGGTAAAAAATAACATTTATCTGTTTGAAGGATAACTGAATGCAAGAGAAAGAGAAATTAAGGACCAAAACAAAAACTAAAGACAGGAGTAAGTGGATACTGAAGTATGAGTTGCCCTGAGAGATGTTGCCGGTAGTCAAGGAGCTTAGGTTTGGGAGTAGGGACAAGAGCTTGTGCTGAGGATGAGGGACCCATGGAATGGAACTCCAGTCTAAGGCCATGGTCCTCAAAGGCTGAATAGCCAGGAAAGGGAAAACTAGAAAAAAAAAATCAATCCACATACAAAGGGAGATGAGATAGTAATTTGTATGTCTCTGTCTGAGCTCTGGGCAAGAAAAAGGTATTCTCTGAGAACGTGTAATCCCAGTCATTTTACTCACCCAGGGTACCTGATTCATATCCAGTTATACTCAAGCCAAGAAATTAATATGAAAGTCCTAATGTAGAAAGAGCCCCAAGGCATCTGAAAGAAGCAAAAACACAAACTCAGCCCCAAGGGTGTCCATAGCCCACTAAACATGATCTCTCAACATAAAAGTACAAAACATATAAGAAAACAATTCACCTTGAGTTAGTCACGAGAAACAGCTGGCAGAATTAGAACTTCAAGGGTTTTGAATGATACAGTTACTGGGTGCAAAATAAAAAAATATGTTAAGATGTATTTTTAAAAAAAGAATGGAACAAAAACCACCAGAAGCAAGATATTACATACTCTGGTAATCTCCTGCAACTTCCTTTTGTTCCTCTTAACATCTCTTGAGAATCATTTTATCATCCTAAGACCGTGCATGTCCAGGACATGGATCAGCTCATCAGTTCAGCAGCAACCAACCAAGAGAAAGAAGAAAGCATAGTCACATGCTGACCCTTTTCTGCATGGTGGTTCCACCCACTAGGTTATGTGGTATGGTATGTGCCCTGGAATATGACTCAGAATTAGAATTTTCTGTCTTTGGAGAAGATAATGGTGAGGGTGGGATTCAGAGCAGGGGTGTGAGGTGAGCAGGGGAAGTAAGACAGAAGCCCATAAAAGTATGTCTTCTCATAGAAGACTAGCAACATCAGAGAGTATGTTTAGGGAAAAATGATTCCATTGAATTCCTTCTAATTTCTTCGAATTCCTTTTAATTAATTTACTCTTGCTGTGTATGTTATAATTGTGTTAATTAAAAAACAATTCAAAGTGCATGTCAGTAGTGAAGACCCTGACCTGCTTATGTGATGATTAAAAATGAAATGATCTACAAGCCCATTTTTGAAAGCCCTCAGGATTCATCAGTTTGAGAACCAGTAATGATTGTTTGCCATCTTGAGGCAACACAAGAAAACTCCACATGTGAACATTAATACGGCATTTGCTGCTGTATGTTCTTTACCCACCTAAGGCTTCTGCTCCTCTTTCTCCAGGTTGCTGACTTTGGTAATTGATCCCTCAGAAGAGGAAAAGCACCATTCCATTGACATTGGCATTTCTCTTCTGAATGGAGGTTTAGAAAAGCTTCCTCATCCCTTGGGAACTCAGAAGCATCGTAGCTTCTTCCTGCTGAGGTCTTTCTGCCCCTCCAGGGACTCTCTTGGACCAGATCTAAGAAGACCCTTGCTAGCTGTCTTGTTCATGGTCTCCATCTGGTCCACAGGAAGTAGTCACATATCTTTTGTTTCACAAACTCCAGGAACTTAGGCTGCCCCAAGAACCTACATCTCATTTGCTTTTCTACCAAAGCCTTTAGCTAGTTGGTTTCTTGCCTTTTAGATTTTTCGGGTGGGAGTCAGTCTGTAGTCCCCATCTCTAGGGGCCAAATATTAAGGTCTCTAAGTGGTCTTCCTAATTTGATTTGCAGGTCTTCTATTTTGATTTGCAGGGATGGGGGAAACAGCCCCTAGTTTACTACTTTGGGAGAGAGGATGGTCCTCTTGGTACACCAATAACATTCTCCAAACCTCCTGATCTCTGACTTCTGACCCTTTTATATCTTGATATAGCTGAGAGAGTAGGAGACACATAAGTATTGTTTTAAATTACATTTTTGATTTTTACATAGTTATAAATTCACATGCAGTCGTATGAAATAATTCAGACAGATCCTATGTTCCCTTTACTCACTTTTCCCCAATAGTGACCTCCTGCAAAACTAAAGTACAGTATCACAGCCAGGACACTGATATCGGTATAGTCAAGATACAGGACTGTTCCATCCTCGCAAGGTCCTTTGGCTAGAGAGTACAACTTTTGGGGGGCTTTTTAGTCACCTCCATTGGTGTTTCTGGGTTGCTGGCTTCTTCAGCTCTACTCTGGGATTTATGAGGCAAAAACATAAGCCAGGAAACTCACTTCTATGTTACTCCCTAGCTGCCCTGTCTCTTCTCTCTGCCTTTCAGGGACTTTCATTTGTTTTATATGTAATGTCCAGGGTTTTTAGTTGTAACTTAGTCGGAAGGACAGGGAGAACTAGGTCAGCTTCATTTTCCCAGAAGTAGAAGTCCGTGTAACTGTTTTTTAATCACCTCTTTTGCAAATTCTCAGCAAAGCTTTGGCCTTCACTGGGGGCACAGCTTTTACGTCTCAGTGCCTCAGCTCAAATTTTCTATTAGCATTTAGTTATATACATGTGATGAAGAGAGGGCTACAAGATGCATTCTCAACAATCATGATTGTGAAAAGTACCTGTGTTCTCACTGTTTCAGTAACAACACATAAGCATGTTCCTAGAGTTTTTCTTTTTTTTCTGGCTTCGGGGAGATTATCCTAGAAAGATAGGTCTTGGGAAAATGATTAAGGAAGTGACCAAATTCCACTGTTGAAAAGAACGACTGTTGTTCTTTTGCATCCCCTTCTACCTGTTATAACTTGAGGACTATTTATGTCTGCTAGTAACGTGACAGCCAGCATATAGTATAGATCGTGGCGGACTGAGGTCTGCTTGTAAGAGGTGAGTCTTCTCAGGAATTCTACAAGGCGATAAACATAGCCATTATTAAAAATTAAATTATATAAAATGTCAATAAATTACATTAAAAACAAAGGTAACAATCAAAATTCACCACTTCCTAGTTTTTTTGTTTTTTTTTTTTAATTTATGTTCTTGAGATTGTGTCCAGATTATCTATTATCTGTGCTCTGGAGATCATGCACATCTATTGTATGTACGGTGTCAACACTGTGTGTTGGCATCCTCCTGTGCCTCTCTTTCCACCTCTGTGTTCTCCGATGTCACCTTGGTAGCCTGACATCAACCACGGTGAGGGTATTTAACCACAGAAATGGGAAATGTTACAAAGCGGGGCTTTTTCCTCCTTGACGGCCTGTAGTTAAACATTTTCCAGGATACCACTGAGTTTAGGTCATTTCCACAGATTCGTCCTATTCCTGACAATTCTTCTCATTCTCCAAAAACTTGCCCTATCTTAGGAGCTTTTGAATTTCCAGACTTAAATTACTTGCACTTTATATAATGTAACAGCAAGATAAGAGCAAGTATTTCTTCAACCTTCACAATCCACAGTGGGAAACAGATATATGTTTCCTATTATTCTGCCTTTTGAAGAAGCCTTGACGATGGAGCTGATGCTGTGTTCAGATTAACTATGTGAGCAGAAGGGGTAGGGGAAGGGGAAGACAAATGACTTGTTTTTTCAATACAGCTGCTCTGGCTATTGTCTTTAATTACACTCCTGCTGGACTGATAAGGAAACTGGCTTCTGACAGCTGGGAGGAGCTACCGTGCTGCAAAACCCTATCTCTTCTTGTGTATAAGCAATGTCTTGTGCACTGAGTAACAAAGACATGAATTATTTTTGGTAATTGTTATTGGCTATGTTTCTACTATGTTTAGGGCCTTAATTTTTTTAAAGCGACATGGCACCCATTTGGAAATTTACCTATGGCATTTAGTGAGGCAGGAGATGTTAGTGGTTAAAATGTAGATGCATTTTTTAATCTTTTCGACATAGTACTTACTCATATTATTTGGCATTTAAAAATATGCTGATACCTGCTTGAAAACATGACTGATAACTCTATGGGTGCCTTTTCCTTTTCAGTTTGGCCAGAATTCTCCCAGGCTCTTCTGAATATCCCCATAATGTGAACCCAAAGCAAAGACATATGATGTAGAGACCATGTGCCTTAAATTTTTAGGAGGAAAAATAAGCAGCAGAACTATACATTTCTGTCTTTTATCCCTGTCATCTTCACCTCCTTTGTGGTAAATGGTCAAATGCCAAAGCAAAAAAGCCTGATAGAAAGACAAACGTATTACTTACTGTATGACCCAAATGTCAAGAGAATATTGTTTGGGGAAAAGGTACACCTGACCCTCCTGTTGTGCACTGCAGGGTAGAAATCTGTAGAAATTGAAGCACTTGGTGATTTCATTTATTAATGTGTTTTCAATTTAGAATCTACCAAATGTAATTAAAAAGTCCTCCCTATTAGAGTATTTTAGAATAACCTATATAAAATTGGGCATGAAAGAATTAAACATTTAATATGGAGTTGTTAAATGTATTTCGTAGGGAATGTCATTCCCTCCAGGTTTCTGTCTGATGAGGGACTCATTTTAACTTTGCACTTCAAGCAGATATGTATTCTTCACATCAGTGAGACTTTGGGATATGCTAATCCTGCTGCCAGTGCTCAGCCACAGAGCAGGGAACTCTGGGGCCCAGAGAACCAACTGTAGAGCACTCAGGTTGGAGAGCCAGGGAGCTCCAGCACCAAGGAGCCATCACAGCATTACCCAGACTCTGTGGGAGGGGAGCAAAGCCAGATGTGTCGGGATTTAGGATATGATGAAATCAGTCCTTTGAATAAGTACTTAAGCAGAGACTCAAGACTTTATAACAAGGGTCCTGAAATAAACAGACATCCCAGCAGAGGACTGGGTGGGACTGGGAGCCACATAGGCTAAACCATTCAGAAAAGGGTCCAGAGAGAACCGTCTGAGAAAGTCTGACTAATCTCTGACCCTGCTGTTTAATTCAGGTTAGTGCTGTGGTTAAGTGTGTGGGCTCAGGACTCAGGTCACCAGGTTTGTAGCCTGAGTCTGCCAGGTAATAACTGTGTGACCTCTTGTTCCTCAAACTCAGTCATGCCACCTGTAAAATAAGAGTAATGATAGAATACCTCATGTAAAGCCCTTAGCAAAGTTTCTGGATTCTAGTAAATTCTCCATGAATGTGAGTTGTACAAATACTAATGCAATTATATTATTTTAGTTCCATAGTGAAATGAGACATACCAGAATCCCCTCGACATTTTTTATGGCTTTTAGTATTATTAGTATACTTAGTGAACTGTGTCTTGTTCCCATTACAAAATGAGGGTTTAGGAATTCCCCACCAATCTTTTTATACTCTTCAGAGTGTTCCTAAGCTGAGAATCCTTGGGGTGTTATTCTAGATTGAACTTAGTTCAGGCGGACCCCACCAGACTATTAGACTGACCAGGGTGAGCGCTGGAGTTATATAAGCAGTGCCCTTACAGAATGCAGGCTTAAGCAAGTCTAATTTTGTCTGCATTTGCTACCAGTTAATTTAGTTTGTGTCTTGTATGTGCCTCTTGTGTGTGCTGAGGCAACACCTGAGGATACAGTAAGGCTACTGTCCTCTTTTACTCATTCAAGCCAGGTATGGGACAAGGTCGAGATTTAGGAAGCAGGAAGAAAGTCTCTGAAAGCCAGGCTGACTTTTATTCTAAGAGCAACAGGGTGTCATTGATGAGTTTTAAGCAGGGGAGTGATGTGGTCTAATTTACATTTTAAAAATGTACTTGTGGCTGCTGTGTGGGGACTAGATTGTTGGAGGTGGTTGCGCTATTCCACATGAAGGATGGCAGTGGCTTGGATTGCAAGGGAAGCGGTACAGAGGGAAGATGCTGATGTATTTGGGTGTGTTTTGAAGATGGGGTTGACAGGGTTTGCTTATAGGCTGGATGCAAGGAATGCGGGAAGAGGAATGGGTGCAAGGTAAGCTGTTAGGTTTTTGGCATGAGCAACGGGATGGATGATGGTGCATTTTACTGCAGTTGAGGGGGCCTGGGAAAGGAACAGAGTGTTTTCTGGTGGGGAGGGGTAGATGCTGTGGAATGAGCTGTGTGGAGTTTGAGATGTCTATTAGATGCACAAAAAAGAACATGCCTTATCCACTTTGGGGACTGGCATGGCAACTGGCACATTCTAGGTTGGGTCAGTAACCATATTTGGATGAAGGGATGAATGGATGAAGTAGATGTTGGCCCACTGTGTCACTACATCTTCACTATTGTCAGATGCTGCCTCATCATTACCTGTGGGGTGCACAGAAAGACTAATTCAACAAGTAACACATTCAGATAAAAATAGGCTTAGATAAGTCTGCATTTGTAAAGGGCTACTATTTGTTTTTGTCTCCCACTAGTATTAATTTGACTATACAAATCTGACATCCTGTGGTGATGTGAGATTTGCTGAGAAAGATTTGGAAATTGTGGAATATATAGTTTTTAAAGCCACAGGATGCCTTGAATTCTCTTAGGAAGAACACCTAGATAGAGAAAGAAATGGAACCCATATTAGCATCCAATCATGGCTGTGACAAATTACCTCAAAAGTAATAGCTTAAAACAACACGAATTTATTGTTTATTGTTCTGAAGGTCAGAAGTCCAAAATGGGTCTCACTGGACTGAAATCAGGTGTTGGCAGGGCTGAGTTCTCTGTGGAGACTCCAGGGCAAAATCTGTTTTCTCACCTTTTCTAGCTTCTAGAGGCTACCTGCTTTCATTGGCTTATGGCCCCTCCTTCCATGTTTATAGTGTATCACTCACCCTGTTTCCATCATCATAGCTTTTTCTGACTCTGACTCTCCTGCCTCCCTTTTTCCCTTATAAAGATCCTTGTGATTTCATTGGCCCACCTGGATAATGCAGGATGATTTCCTCATGTCAAGATCCTTAATCATACCTACAAAGTTCCTTTTGCCATGTAGGGTAGAATATTCACATAATTTGAGGATCAGGATATGAGCAACTTTGGAGGCCATTATTTTGCCTACCAAAGAGCCCAAGACTGATCCCAGGAGGGTTCTGAGGAGGCTGAACAGAGAAGATCCAGCAAAGGAGAAAGAGGAGGAAGGGATAGTGAGAGAGGAGGAAAACCAGGAAAATGTGGTTTCACAGGAGCCAAGGGTAGGCAGTTTTAAGAAAGAGGGAATGTAATTGTACCAGTGAACTTCAGGTTTGGCTGTAGATAATAGGAAACCCTATGATAGGGGTTTAACTAAAGAAGGCCTTTATTTTTGTCCTATAACAGGAAGTCTAGAAGAAGCTAACCTTGGCTGGGGTACTAGCACAAGGTGCCTATGTTTTCCTCCTCTGCTCTGTTTAGTATGTGATTTCCTTTTTTTTTTTTAAGATTTTATTTATTTATTTGAGAGAGAGAGAGATATGGTGACAGATAGTGAGAGCGAGCACAAGCAGGGGGAGCAGCAGAGGGAGAGGGAGATGCAGGCTCCCCGCGGAGCAGGGAACCCGATGGGGGGCTCGATCCCAGAACCCTGGGATCATGACTTGAGCCAAAGACAGGCACTTAACGGACTGAGTCACCCAGGCGCCCCTGGTATGTGACTTCCTTTATCATACATCCAAGATGGTGGCTACATCTCTAGGGTTTGAGTTTGCCTTTCAGTTGGAAGAATGGGAAAGGGTAAAGAGCAAAGGGCAAAGGGTAAAAGGAGCATGACTACTGAGTCTGATTCCTTTTTGTAAAGCTTCTCAGAAGCTCCTTCTCAGTCACTTCTATTTTTTTTTTTCCAGTAGACTCCCCGCCCAGCATGGAGCACAACACAGGGCTTGAACTCACAACCCTGAGATCAAGACCTGAGCTGAGATCAAGAGTCGGATGCTTAACTGACTGAGCCCCTCAGGTGCCCCTGGATACATTTCATTAGGCAGCTTACATGGCCATCTCTAGCAGCATAAGAGGAGTCCATTGGTCAGGAAGAGGGAAGAATGGATATTGGGTAGGCAGGTAACAGTGTCTGCTGCTGTAATATCTGTTAATCATAGAATTTTTGTGAAGGATAAGGCATTAAGAAGTCTTTCATTCAGGATCACTTCTTCCGAGGAGGTTGGGCTTTAAAAATAGACTTAACTCCATTTTTAAAGAATTTTGATGATTGGTGTTCTATAACCTTCATAGAAACTCTTGTAACATTTATACACTTAAGAAGCTTTTTCTTTCTGTTTCAGTATTTCCTCTCAGATGTGATTTAATTCCATTTCTTTTTGTTCAATCTTCTGGAGAGATGGAGTAACACCAGTGAGCATCAATCAATTATCTGGGCCCTTGAAATAGTTTGAACTAGCAATCCTCCAAGGAATTAGTGGAAAAAAGGCATTGTGAGATGAAATATAGGTGTAATTCTGTTAGAACTTATTGAGGGAATTAGTGAAATACAAAGTGAGGAAAAGTGTACTCCATTTTTATTGGGAAAGAGGGGGTTGAATGAATTTTCATACAAATTGAAGGGGGTTTTAGATATGGTTTTTAGTGATGAGGAAGGAAATTTGAACACTTTCAAAAAATGGAAATATAATAAGTATTCTAAAAGATGACAGACAGATGACTGCAAGGCAAGAGAAAATGATTTGGCTGTATTGAAGTGTCCCCCACAGGAAGAGGGAGAGAAGAGAGCCTGGCACTTCAGTGAAGGCATTTCTGTGCCTGAATTAAGTGAAGTTGCCATGTGACAGTCTGTTCTGACAGCTGGTGTTTTTCTGGGTTAGTGGTTTTATCTCCTATTTACGCTCATGGGTCGGGTGAAGGCTAGTTTGGGTAACCATTATAAAAGAGAAACGTTTTAAAATGTCATCTTTTGGTGAATTTCCCAAGTATGCCTTAAAAGGTGGAAACAAATGTCCTTTGAAGTTCTTTTTTTTCCCTTCACATGCTATTTTTGGCCTATCTACCACGCTAGAAAATTGCTGTTTCTCTCCTTCTCTCATCACCAGTGATCCCTGCTTAAATTTTGTAACTCTTAAAAATGTTATAGGGGCGCCTGTGTGGCTCAGTCATTAACCGTCTGCCTTCGGCTCAGGTCATGATCCCAGGGTACTGGGATCGAGCTCTGCATCGGGCTCCCTGCTCAGTGGGGGAGCCTGCTTCTCCCTCTCCCACTCCCCCTGCTTGTGTTCCCTCTCTAGCTGTGTCTCTTTCTGTCCAATAAATAAATAAATAAAATCTTAAAAAAATGTTATAAAACTGTTCTACAATCCCAGAAATTCCTTCTAGTCAGTATGTGGTACTCTCCCTCACCCCCCAATACACGCATGCACACATGCTGCAGAGTGCTTGTTACATTAATCCTGAGTCTAAACCTTATGTAACACACACACACACACACACACATACACACACACTCTCTCTCTCTCTCTCTGTTTCTCTCTTTTTCTCTCACTTTCCTGTCATGATGGAGTCGAGTTAACCTTTGCCAGGTAAAATGGCTCTCTCTCATTAATGAGATGTGCGCATAGTAGATCCTAATTAGAAGGCCAATGAATATTAGATAATTTGATTTTTGATCGATCTGACAGCAGATACCACATGCTTGAGTATTTGAAAATGTAAACAGGCTTTAATCTTAAATATTTTACAGACTGATTGTCATCACTGATCATATCTTCATGACCAGAAAAGGGGGTGTTTCAGTTGGTGTTGAAGGATTTTGACAAGAGGGAAGGGAAAAAGAGCATTTCAAACTAAGGGCACAGTGTCAGCATTGGTAGGAAGGCAAGACATTGTATTGCATACACAACAAATAGCAAAAGCTAGTGCACAGGGTTTGGGTAATATTGTGATGGGACATGAAAGTGGAGATATATGTTGGAACTGGGTTTTGGAAAACCTTGAATGCCAGACTAAGGAGTTGAATTTTATTCATTAGGCAAGAAGATTTTTAATGATGGAAGTGATCTGATTCATGCATTAGGAAGAGAATTTATAAAATAATAAAAGTAATTTTAGTATATGGAATTCTCATATGTGTACACAGTTCTTGAATTTACATAGCTTTCCCACCTATTTTAAAAACATTTAGTCTTGCAGAATTAAGTAGATAAGGCCCTACATCGGGTTGGGAATACATGTCATACACAGTTTGTTTGAAATTGCTGGAACTGTTTGGAAGGTTCTATGTAGAAAGGGTATAGATTTGTTCTGTATTGTCTCTGTATGCAAATGATAAGCCTAAGAAGATTAATTCACCTTCTCCAAAAAGTCTTTAAAAGTTAATAAGATGGAAAACACAATTAAGTAAAGAACAACTTACAAAGCACAAAAACAACCATTCTTAGAAATCTGGTGTATTACCTTCCATTCTTTTTGGCTCACATATTCATCTGTCTATTCATTCATCCACTTATACAACAGATATTTACAGATATTATGGTAGGTTATATAGATACAAGATAAATAAGATAAACATGGTTCCTGTTCTTACAGGGCTTGTGGTTTAGTTTATTCTTTTTACAAAGTTATAATCGCATATTCACATCCTGTTTTTTCACATTAATGTTTTGAATTATCATTACATCACAGGCACTTGCCGTGCCATTAAAGATGCATCACTTGCAAATATTTTATCTTGGCGATACTGCATATTTTTTTCAAACAAATACCTATTTTTTCCTATAGTTTAGATAATTTTCTTAAAAGAGATTTCTACAAGAGTTATAGAGCCAAAGGGAGTTAACATTGATGATGCATTTGAAAGTAGTTATTGCCTAACAAAAAGTGCCTACCTTTATTCTCTCTGCAGCAGTGTAAGAATCAGTCCATCTTATAGCAGCCTCACCACTTGGTCATTACTATGAAAAAATTAATTTGGCATGAAGAAAGGTAGCCAGTATTCTTAATCTTCATTAGAGAAGACTATTAGATGACTCACTTCAGCTGTCAGAAAATGCAAGGTGATATTTTGTGCTATTGTGGATGTCTTGTGACTGGAGGTGCACAATCCTGACTACACAACCATGTGATAATCTGTTTAGAATCACTCTAAAGTCTCAATTATCCCCACTGCATTTTGATTCTCTTCTATGATGGTGGTCCAAAGTGGTCATGAATGAAAATGTGCTATTTTGTTGATGATGGAGAGAGTGTCATTGCATAGGGAAACAGGAGTATGTGTGAAAAAAAGAAACTTTAGATAATCCAAATAGGATATAATTAGAAATAGTCAAGAGGCTTGTAAGAGTTAGTGAAAAGAAGAAAGAAGAAGAAAAGAGAGAAGAAAAGTGAAAAGAGAAGCAGAAGCACCTACAGAAGCAGAAAGGAAGGAAACCGAATGCTCAGCTGTTCCAAGAGACAGCCCAGGTCACCAGGGCTTCAATACAGATATGCCACACGTATTAATTGCTTTGTTACAAGAGAAACGGCCTAAAAACATGTGAATGAGGCAGGGCCCTAGAGGTACTAATGGCAGTGGAAACGGTTGCCATGGCAACGGCAAGGAAAAGTCAACCAAAGGAATTACTAATACATATGAGTGTAAATGTTTCTGACATTGAATAATGTGAGCTGATTCCTTGGCAGATTCCAACACTATTTTTGAACCTGAAGAAAAAATGTTTCAACATTTATCACATGCAGGTTTTATTTTATGGTTGTATGGTAAACAGTAACTAACTTTTTCCTGTGAGGTAGGCTTTGATTTTAAAATAACTTTCATTATTAGAATATCATAGGAACATTAAAGGGTATTTTCAAAAGAAAAAAAGAAAGTACTTATCATCTTCCCTATCAAAACAACAGCTTGCTTTTCTTTCTTTACATCTAACTCCATTTTTACATATCTGTAAGCTTAGTATCTGACAGTTTTGCATCCAGCTTTTAACCTTAAATCTTATGTGTAAAGCATTTTCCATATTTTAAAATCATCTTCATCATTGACAATTAAAATTTTTGCATAGTTCATCAATTGCATTGTATCATTTACTCATTCACCTATCGGAAGGAATTAATGTATTATTCACAAGTTGTGTTATAAAGCAATGCAGAGGGAATAAGTAGGGTTCAGATTAAGGTTACTGAAACACCGGCTCTCAGCATTGCATAGAATTGAGCTTGTGTTTGGGCCATGGTGCCTTGCAGTACACAAATAACTGCTAGCTGGAGGGTGGGAGGGGTCAGCAATTCTTGATTATCAGGTAGTGCCAACAATTAATAGGATAGGGAAGAATGCTTTTCTCATTATGCCTTATATTGCTTTATAATGCACATCTGCTCCTGGGCTCTGCTGCAATCCCCTCGTGTTTTTCTGAAAGACCATTTCTTACCCCAAATGAATCTGTCAATAATAATTATTATGGTAAAAGTAAAAAAACCCAGCTAACACGATGGAAACATTCCCTCATAGTCTGCAGTGAAGAAAAGTAGCGGTATATCACAGGATGACAACTGTCTCTTGGATTCATGGTAAATCAGGTCTCTTTTTCATCGGTATTGGAAGGGATTCTGCTTGGCCTCATGTACTGTACCATTCATCTTGTTTTGTGTACATCATGCTACTACTGTCAGTATTTCAGGTTGTTAATAGAGCTGTTTGCTTCCATGAGGATGCCTTTTGAATGTATGACTATTCTACTATCAGTCTGCATGATTAGCAAATCAAAGGGCAGCCCCGTAAGTCACTTGGGGCAGCACTAGAAGTGCTGTGTGAACCTAGGAAATTCAGTGCAAGCTTGCTGTCCCTGATGATGGATCAATGGCAGATTGAAAGTGGGAATAATTTTTACCAAAACTAGGGTTTTGATGACCATTCAATTACTAAAGAGTTGTGCTGATTCAAATCAAAGATGTTGGCTTTGTGTAATTGTCGTTAAAAATACTTAATGAAGAATTAAAATTAGAATTTTGCATTCCAATAGGTTATTTGGCTCATAGGAAGAATAGGATTCAAGGAGGTAAAGAATAAGCAAGAAGGAGTTGGGAGAATCAGATAAACACAGAAACGCCAGAAAGAAATAAGACAAGGTCAGGTGCCTGGGTGGCTCAGTCAGTTAAGTGTCTGCCTTCGGTCCTGGGATTGAGTCCTGCATCAGGCTCCTTGCTCAGTGGGGAGCCTGCTTCTCCCTCTCTCTCTTTGCCCCTCCCCCTTGCTCGTGCTCTCTTTCTTTCAAATAAGTAAATAAAATCTTAAAAAAAAAAAGGAAACAGGACAAGGTCATTGATCCCAGTCACCAGACACACTTGGGAAATTTTATTTGGATACTTAGAGTTATTAGTAAGCCACTTGGTCAGAGGACCATGTTGGGCTTCTATGTCCAGAGATGCCCGTGGGGTAGCATTTGAGAATCAGACTAAATATCTGCTGCTTAGCTGAAGAAACTTGGAAGGGAAAAAGTTTTTAGTTTCTCTTTCCCAAATCAGAAAGGGCTGATTAAGAAGAGTTTGTTTTCTTGTGGTGAGTATATTCCTAATGTCTCTGCGCAGAAGTTTAAATCCTAAAGAAAAGGGGATTCTACTTTTCATTGCAAGAGGAGAAAAAAGAGGGTGTAAAGGAACCCCAGAGATCTCAGAGGAAAGGTTGGGTGGGAGGAGGGTTAGAGCAATAGCCTTCAAACTTTGGCCCCAACTCACAGGAACAAACACATTTTACATGGTGACCCAGTAGGGTGTGCATAAGCACACAACGCCAAACATTTTTTGAAAGATTGCTTATCCTTACTATGTAAGGCTGATCTCTTTTCATCAAACACATTACCACCAGTCTACTGACAAGATGACATGCATTAATTCACCAAAGTCATCCTCATGATAACCCTGAACAGGTATTATGTTGCTGTTTCCTAGATGAGGAAATAGGACTCCAGGAAGTGAAATCACTGGTCCGTGTTCACATGGCAGTTCAGGGGAGGAGCTGAGCTATTCTGCACGGGGCTAGGTGGCCTTTCCCCAGGAAGTACTGAAAATTGGTCCTGACTTTCTTAGCAACCAAAGAAAGGAGAAAAAGATGATCAGTTAAAAGAACTGTAATATTCCAGGAACTGCTCAGAAATCCAGGCTTTCAGAGTCAGTGAAAGCCCTGTGATTCAGAGCATGGGCTCCATCGGTCAGACTGCCCAGTTTGACTGTTTCTGCCCCACACTGACCAGCTGTTGTACCTTGGGCAAGTTAAAACTCTCTAAATGTCACTTACCTCATTTATAAAGTACTAATGTTAATAGTAGCCTCCATGTAGGTTTGCTGTAAAGGTTAAAAGAGAGGATCCATGGAAGTTCTTAAAACAGTATTGAAAAAAGATCTGGCATTCCATAAATATTAGTTGTCACCCTGGACATAAGGAAGGTGCAGGAGCGTGTTACCAACCGCTTCATTTAAGCCAGGCCCCTTGAACTATTACTCAGTAACTTGTTTATGGCACTCCAAATCCTACTGAGAAGCCAAATGTATTATTTGAACCAATTAGGGCTAGATGGAATCTCATAATAAACATTTGCTAATCATGCAAAGACCCCTAAGCAGTTACTGAGATGATGGGGGCAAAATTGCTTCTAGGTCATTACTTTCATTATCGCTCCTATAACTTTGACTAAACACAGGCATGAGTTCGCTTGTTGATAGCCCTATTTATCAGAATTAGTGGCTTCAGTTTAGTTTTCATGACCCAGGTCTCTCAATCACAAAATCATAGATTTCAAAATTTGAAACTCACATTTTAAAATGAATGAAGTAAACTTAGGAAGCCTGGGAGAAACTTAGAATCCCTGTTGTGAGTAATTGCTACTAGGATCTCTTTCTAAGATGTGCTGTTAGAATGACATGGGGTGATGTTCTTTGATTTTGATTATATCATAAATACCTTATCAAATGAGGCACTTGGCGCCAAGCATTAGAAGTGAGAACAATATCTTTCTCTCTCGTTGAAGCACCTCCAGTTTTGTCAGCTAGGGACCACACAGCCACCAGGTATGGGAGTCATCATCAAAAACTGATGAGTAAGACTTGTCCCTGGTCAAAAGGAAACCAAGCTATTCAAATAACTTTATATATGAGTTTCATTTTATGAGTTAGATCTCATCAGATAATATTCCCACCTCTGCCTCCCAAGGATAGCTGGAATTCTTGGGTGAGTTGTATAAAGCCTAGGAAAGCTTGGCCCATGGTTGTCTCAAATTCTTGGAACATGTTATCTGGAACTTGGGTAACTAACTTCACTGGTCAGGTTCTCCATTGGACCTACTATCTAGAATGAGTTGGAGGGGCACAAGTGAAAAACTTAATTGATATAAGCAGTTTGAATCTTATTATGCTCTCTTGATTTCCAGAACATGTTCTGTCCCATATAGATGCTTTCTCTGCAAATACATACTGTGTGGCATTGACAGGCTCTTAAAATAGCAAGAATTGCAATATTGGTGATAATAATGATTACATTTTTTGAGTGCTTACTGTGTGCCAAACTTTGCTAAGTATTTTACATTAAAAATCTTAGTTCCTATTCTGTAAGGTAGGTACCATTACTACCTCCACCTGACAAATGCAAAAACTGAGGTACAGAAAGTTTACTCATTACTCAGGGTCATACAATCAGCACTATCTCATGCTGACAACTTATTAACAGTGCTTTACCTCCTTTATTTCAGCCTTGATTGCCCTTTAATAAATCTCCTGGAAAAAAAAAACACACACATTGTGGTGGTTCCTAGTCACCCAAGAGGTCTTCTAAAATATATTTTATTTTTGCTTTATTACTGGCACATGGGGATCACTAACACTGGTGGATGAAAGCCACAGCCTGAATAGAGCCATTTGTGCCAGGCCTCCTGTTCTACAAAATGTGGTATCTGTTGACATGAACTTCTGCCCCTGCAAGAACATCTCCAGTTCTGGAACCCAGAAGTCACTGGGGTCCTACAACAATAGATAGGCCTATGTGCACAATAATGCCTCAGTGACCTCTGTACCCAACAGGACCATACCTGGAGTGGCTTTCACCTTCTTTCCTTCCTTTCTTCCTTCCTTCCTTCCTTCCTTCCTTCCTTCCTTCCTTCCTTCCTTCCTTCCTTCCTTCCTTCCTTCCTTCCTTTCTTTTCGAAGATTCTATTTATTTATTTGAGGGAAAGCATGAACAAGGGGGAGGTGGGAAGGTCAAAGGGAGAAGCAGATTCCCCACTGAGCAGGGAGTCCAACACGGGGCTTAATCCCAGGACCCCAGGATCATGATCTGAGCCAAAGGCAGGTGCTTAACCAATTGAGCCACCCAGGTGTCCCTCATCTCCTTTCTTTTAAGACCCAGACCAGGAACTCTGCCTCTGTGAAACCTTCCCTGACCTCTTCATGTCTTCCCCAGCTGAGGTAGCAGCATGCACTTTGACAGACACATTCAGGGTGGCTGTCTGGTATACCTGGACCATAGCACTTAGCAGAAGGGGAGGAAACTTACAGATTAGAGAAGGCCTTGCATGCTGTTCTAGGAAGTTAGGATTTTACCTAAGGGCAAGAGGGAATCACTGATGAATTTTAAGCAGGGGAACTGACATAAGCATTTTTTTCTTTTTAAGTAGGCTCCACACTCAGTGTGGAGCTCAATGTGGGGCTTGAACTCACAACCCTGAGATCAAGAGTTGGGCACTTAACTGACCTAGCTACCCAGATGCCCTGACATAAGCATATTTGCATTTAGGAAGGTCATTAAATAGGGAAGGAGGCAAGACTGGAGGTAGGAGATAAGTTAGGATGCTATTGCAATAAAGTAGTTTAGTACTCAAATGAGTAGACTTTAGAACCTGCCAGAGCACTTACTAAAACACAGACTGCTGGTTAAGCCTCTGACTCTTGGTTTCTCTCCTTCTCCCTCTGCCCTGCCCCCAGCTCATTTGCGTGCACACACACATAAACACTCTCTCCCTCTCTCTCAAGTAGGTAAATAAAATCTTAAAAAAAAAAAGCCCTCACAGACGGCTGGGAGCCTACCCCAGAGTATCTGATATGATGGGTCTAGGGTGAGGCCTGATACTTGCATTTCCGAGACGTTGTCAGGAGATGCTCATGTTAGTGTTCTGGGAGCCCCACTTTGAGATCATGGGGACAACTGTTGCAGAGAAACAATGGTGATTTGAATCAAGGCTGTGGGGGTGAGGTTGAGGATGAGAGGATATATTAAAGAACTATTTAAGACATAGAACTTGAGTGTGTTGGTGATGAGTGGAAGGCAGTAAGGAAGAGAAAGGTTTGGAGCTGGGTAGCTGGGTGGGCAGAGGGGCCATCAGTGAACTGGGGAGTCAAGGAGAAACAGAATCTTCAAAAGTGCAATAGTCTTAAGGTTAATGCATTTCGCTTTACCTCACATGGAGGGTTTCCTTTTAAAGATGACTCCATTTTTCCACTTGAGCAACTTCTACTTTACTGAGCATTATGGAGGCATTTTACAAGGGCCTTTCAATACATTAAGTGGCTTCTGTGGATGGTTTTATGTTAGCAAGCAGATGAATGAGGCTGTCAGAGGGGGTGTGTTTGGGGCTACATCATATTCTCTTTGCTTGTCCCCTGCAGTGCCGTTGTTACAGCTGCAGTAGGACACACCCACAAACAGATTCTCCTGGTTGGCAACAGTTATGAGTATGATCACTTCAGCAACCATGGAAATTGTTCACCATTTTAAAAAAGGACTAACAATAATTTATTGTTCAAATATGGCACAACAGAAAAATAGTGCTTGAAAGAGGAATCCTAAGTGGGATCAGTCAGCAGCACTGGGATTTCCCTATGTCTGCAGCCAAGCAGGAAGGAGAGAGGACCCCTGTTCATCTTGGCTTTGAGAAAAGAACATAAATTTGCTGCATGGTAAACTCTCAGGCAAGGGATTGGTCTGCAGATGCAGAAGCTGCTGGTGTGTTCCGATAGTGAGCTCCGCTGGAGGCACCACCGTGATGGCAAATGAAAAAGGATGTGCTCGAGGAAAGATGCTTGCCAGCCAAGCTGCTCATAATTCATGCTCCAGTGATGCCATGCTCGGGGGAGGGAGAATGAAACATTGATGAAAATGGCTCTTTCCCAGCCGCACATCATGTTTGTCAAAGGGAGGAAGGCAAAGGAGCAGGAATCATGTCCAAAGAGAGGCCATGCTTGTTTTGATTATGTTTGTATCTTTTGTTTGTTTGCATCTTTTGCATATGTGAGGTTTTGAATGTGAGCCCACTGAGTGGTTCATATCCTCGACTCTTGTTTTATTGCATCTCAAAATATCCTCCTGAAGTACCCATGAGGGTAGAAGAGAGTGGATTTGATCTCTAGAGGGTGGAGGTGTAGCCCAAAGCATCCCCCTAGAAGTTTCTTTGCAATGTCTTTATAACACTAAAAAAAAAGGAAGCACATTTTGCATTCTCTTCCATGATATGCCCACGTTTGTTGTAATAGTAACAGTCATCTGTACTCTCCCATTGGAAGCATAAAACTGAAAAAAATTCTCCCTAGATGACACCACGGCAATTTAACATCCTGTAATTCTTCCTGCCACTCATTAACTGATTAGGGGCATTTTCTAAAATTCATGGTAATTTTGTCCAAGGAGAAGGACCCAGTAGTTCTCTGGAAGGAGTAGAATTCAGCTTTCGTTGGCATATAATGAAGTCTGTTTTGAATAAGAACAGAGGCTTCATCAGCATGGGCCCTGTGCTCACACAAGTTTTGCTGACATTTCTTCCCAAATAATTTTAACAACGCTCAACAACGGTTCTGGGTATTATCTGGTATTTTCTGAGAATGTGTGGAAGGAACACTGGGTTGGCAAATGAAGCACTGTTGTGATGAGCCTCGTGCCCTCAGAGAGCCACTTCACCTTGGTTTCCTCACCCATAAAATGAAAAGCTTAAGCTCAGTCATCTCTAAAATCAATTCCAGCTACCAAATCCCTATTTTTAATGTAGGGAACAATATTAACTAGTCCCTACACACTGACTGTACAAAGACTTGGTGAAAACAACTGGAGGGAAAAAAGTGAGCTCATGAGTCTGAATTTGAGCTGTATTTTCTTCTCTCTTGAATGATGTGGTATGGGTCTAGGGCTTGAATGATACTTATTTTTCAAACAAATGCCGATTTAGTTTCAGGTGCTCTTCTAAGTTCTTTACAAATACTACCTCATTCAATCCTCATGATCTTGCTGTGAGGTGGGTGCTATTATAATCCTCATTATACAGATGAGAAAACCGAAGCACGGAGAGATTAATCAACTTGTACAAAGTTGTAACTAGTAAGGGCAGAGCCTGGTCTTGAACCCAGGCCTTCTGGCTCCAGAGTCCCTGGTCCTCACTGCCATATTGTGCTATCTCTCCATGGAACAATAGAGAGGATATATTTTTCCCCGCTGCCAGGTTCTGCTGCAAATTGTGCCATGGTATTTATGCCCTATGAAGATGAGTATGATTCACCCCTCCCCTCTTGGAGCCCAGGGGAGGAGAGAGATAGAAAACCAGCAAACTACAGTAGGAGTGCTTTCAGAGGCATAAGTGAAGGAGGTAGAGGCAGGCTTGATTCTGTTTGGTTAGGGGAAGGTGGGGGCAAAGTGAAGGATGCAAGGAAGGCCAAGGAAATTTGGACTAAGGATTTTAATATGCTTATAAATTTACCAGAGAGTGAAGGGAGTGTGGATGAGTCTCGATGGGAATTCCAGCTGGAGGGAACAGAGGATACAGAAGTGTAGTGAGACCTCCAGTGGGTCTGAAGCTTGGGGATTCCTACCTGAACTGAGCATTGCCGCAAAGTAGAAGCAAACACTGAACATGTATTCCTCTCACAAAACCAAAAACAAAGCTATTTTATTTTAAGGCACAATTGTTCACTTTTAAAAACAACTTGTCTCTGTTCTTTTAGAGAAATCAAAGCTATATTATGTACTTGGCTTCCTTAAAATAATGAGCTTTGAAAACAAATCCAAGCCCTTACACTCATTGGCTGTATGTCTCTGCCTTTCCTGAGCTTCAATTTACTTTTCTATAAATTGGAGATAGTCATAACTACTCTGCTGGCTTGATGGAAGAAATAAATGAGACAATGAATATAAATATGTATAATAGCTACCAGAGCTTCGCACAGGGGGGATCAGAAAATATGGTTTTGTATCCCCTCACCTTTGTAAAATAGTTTCCCCACATAGATTGGGTTAAGTCTTAGGTAGTTAACTTAGGTGGTTGAAGAATGCTGAGAACACATCATGGCCACAGATGAACTTGTATGAGCTTGGCGCCTGTGGTTTCAGGATGGACGGTGAGCAGGGGCTTGAGATGAAAATATCTTATGTAGATTGTAATTAGCCTTCTCAGTTTGGTATAGCTCTAGGAGAAATCTTGGCATACAGCCAAGAGCACTTCTCAACAACTTTTCCCAGTACGTGGAGACCTCTCCTGAACCCCGTGCAAGACGGTGACATACGACAAACGTCAGGGCACAGATAGATGATCTTACCTGCTCTATCAAGGGTGTATGTACATGTCTCCGCTTTCTCACCCACAAGCGATCAAGGAATGCTCCAGGTTTCTGTGCTTGTTGACAAGCAGTTGTTTTTTTTTTTTTCCCAAGGCTGTATTGCAAAAAGATGTGTTTGATTTCCTATTTGTAATTATCCACCTATTTTTTTTTCTTTTATAGTCAGTTTTCAATATGCTCTTGGGAAAGATCAACATAGTCCAAGTCATCCTCATGGGGATTACTCTAGGGCTTCCTTCTGCGATCCTCTTCTCCCCCTACAAGCTGTTCTCCACCCTACAGCCCGAGTGATCTTTAAGCCCCACCCTGCATAAAGCACTCCAGTGGCTTCCCATGCACTAGAAGAAAATTTGAGCAGTTTACTCTGCCTTACAGAGCTCTTACTGAGTTCTTACAGCATGATCATTTGAGACCTTGGAGAAGGGCAGTGGTTGATTTTCTACCTTGTACAATAACAAAATACAAAGGTTTATTTTTCTCCCAGAGTAGAGATTATTTTATGAAGTGACACCTTTTCTCTTGAAGAGTCTGTTGTTACATTGGACAAGCAGAAGGAAGCTCTGGACATAGAAAGAAACACACATACACATTTCTTTGACATAAAATTACTTGTGAGGTCCTGTTAGGATGGCTCATAGAAGATCTGCATTTAGAATCCTGAACCCCATGCAAGATGGTGACATAAGTGTGGCTTGTGACTTAGTAAAATGTGTGTTTTTGAAGTGCCGGATGTGAAGGCTGAGAACCAGAGGACTGTATAGTTTGGCCAAAGAACTGCTAAGAACAAAACTGCTTTGAACTTAAGTTGATACTTTGTGAAGTGTGATCTTTGAACATTGAATCATTCATTAAATTCTTACTGTACGTGACATGATGTGACTTAGGGAAATCAGCATGGGGCAGTGGAAAGAAGTTTATCCAAAAGGAACAGGTGCTTTTCTGAACGCATTCATAATTGAGGAGAGAGAAGTTATATGTGCACCAGGAGTAGCTTGAGAACAACTAAAGGGGAGACAGAGATGGCAGGGCAGCTAGCCCAGACCTACTGTGTATGTGCTGAGGGGTGAAGGTCAGTGGGGAGGGATGGTGGGTCCTGGGGAGAGATTCTCATCAGGGGCAAATTTTGAGCTGGGACATAAATGACTCAGATTGTTGTGAGTTACAGGAGGTCATCTGAGCAGGAGGTAATGGCTTGAACAAAGATAGTGAGAAGAATCCTAGGGAAATACATACAGAACACAGGTCAGAAGGACAGAAGCCGAGAAGCTATGTTGGCAAAGAAAGCTCTACTTTCATAAACTACTGTCAAATATCTAGAAAAGGATGAACATTATGAAAACAAATAGAAATGCACAAGAAATATATGGTACTTAAAAATAAATAAGCCAATTGCTTTGGGCTCTTGAGTATTTTGCAATATAATTCCTGGGAAAGAGATTTTGAGTTGCTTTTCTGGAACATTCATTCCTTCAGCATCTGTTGGGTACAGTGTTCCGGGCATTGGGTTAGGTGCTCCATCCTAAAATATAACACAAACACAAATCTTTTTTTGGAACAAGGAATGGTACAAAGGATAAATGAATACATACATATCCAGTTGTTGATAGTAATGCGTTTATTCCCAGAATAATTTGGTGCCTGTGTGAAAAAGGAAGAAAGATATTTTTAGAGAGCTTCTCTCCCTATTTTGGAATATGAGGACAACACCTGCCAAATTTGGCACAAAATGATCATTGCTCCCCAGCAGAGATACACAGGCACAGCTGACTCAGCCATGATGGGTGGTTTCAAAATCAACAGCAGTTTCTGGGCATGGGATTTCAGCTCTCAGCACCTGTTGTAACCCTGTGCTAATTCCTTCAATATTTTTAGTAACTTGTGGTTACAAGTACAAAATTGTTAATAGCAGGAGCATAAAGGACAGGTTTATGACCCCTGGAAACTAAGTAGTGTGTTTCAGTTACTGAAGAATCGAGTCAAAAATTTGTTAAGAGAAGAATGCTCTTTCTCAGGCTACACTTAATTAAGCTCTAATATTTCACCAAATGACCTGGAAGAAGTAAAATGCATTTTTTTGTTCACTGCACGTGGCTCATTAATGAAGGATCCTCATCGTTTAATAGTATGAGTTGTTAATTTATAACCCAGATCATATTCTGCTTTCTCAGCATTTTTTTATTTAATTAATATTTTCTCTCGAAAAAATATTTAGGGAACATATTCACATATGAAAAGGAATGCTGAACATGGATACTATTCTATTTTTCTTCAAATTCCCCTGATTCAAGTAGAGAATTATAAAAAGCTCATATAAAGAGAATTACAATCAGCAACCAGAAAAGAACTGAGTGACACTGGGTCTTCTCTGTCACCTTGAATGACATGCTCTGAATAATCATTCCTTCAGGTTAGAGGAGGTGTTTGGCCTTACGACAAAACTCATATTCCTAATTAACCTCAAACTAATGCATGGGTTATTTTAAAAATTGTGGCTGAGTGCTTGTAGCCAATTTTCTCCATTTAACCTGTGTGAGTTCCTAGGTTTGTGTTTGTATCACGCTGGGATGGCCTCATGTGTAGGAGAGGACTGGGAAGGTCCGTGTGCTTCATGTATCTCACTGGCTCACACAGACTCTCTAATTGGGCCTAATGATAGAAAATTGCAATGTTTAAAATAGTATGAGGTTAGCTGTCTCTGACATAGCCTTTCCCAACTTTGCATGGAAATGTCTATGAAGTACAAGGAAAATCTGTATTATACTACCTAAGAAGATTTAAGAAAGTTTATTGGCAGAGGGTAGATTAAGAAATACCTCATCTTCCCTGTCTGGTGCACCCATACTTTACCTTTTGGAACAGACCCATTTGGGGAAAATAAAAAGATAGAAAAACACTGTGATTTCCCCTACTCACCATCTGCCCTGTCTTAGGGACCTAGGTCTGATCCTCTTTTCTTCAGAATCAGTGATTTTTTAAGATGACAAAAGGACAAAATTCATCTCCTTCTCTTTTTATATTCATTAACACAGAAGGTTTCTAGAAAACACCAGAGTTGGAAGAAGGGGCACATGGCTTGTTATAGAAGAACAAATGAACAGATGGTCAGAGTTAGAATCTTACCTCTTCCACTTCATAGCTGAGAGGCTTTGGGAATGTGACTTACTCTTCCTGAGCTTGTTTCCCCATCTGCTATTAATATGGAGACAGTAATATTTATCTTGTGGAATTATTGTATGAATTTGAGATATAAAGTGTCCTATGCAGTGTTGGCACATGGTAAACATTCAAGATACGGTAGTTGTTAATAATGATGATGATGGGGGCGCCTGGGTGGCTCAGTTGGTTGGGCGACTGCCTTCGGCTCAGGTCATGATCCTGGAGTCCTGGGATCAAGTCCCGCATCAGGCTCCCTGCTCAGCGGGGGGTCTGCTTCTCCCTCTGACCCTCCCCCTTTCATGTGCTCTCTCTCTCTCTCATAAATAAATAAAATCTTAAAAAAATAATGATGATGATGGGTAGATTCCAACAGGTAAAGCATTATGGTTAAAGGAGGAGACTGGAAGATAGATGGTTGTTTCAGTTCATGCTGGGGGAAGTGGTTTTTATTCATTGGATTGGTTCAGTATGTCAGAGATCCAGGTGTGGGGGCAAGGAGAACCCCTAATCTCAGAATAGAAGAGTTGTCTGTTAGAAGCCGGGATGGAGACAGTATAACCTAACCCATTGCTAACCTATTATCTAACCAACTCTCCAGCTATAGATTTGAGTAAGAAAGATCCAGCACCCAGTTAAAAAGTGGGCAAGAGAAATTGATTTACTTGATTTTTGGCAAATACTTCATTTAAAAAATCTCACTACATCTAAAGATAAAAGCCCAGAACTTAACATGGGATATTTGGAAAAATATTATAAAATAGGGAGAGTAAATATGATCCTGAAGACTCAGAAGAGCACATTTCTGAAAATGAAATAAGAAGATTTCAGGTATTTATTTTATATCCTTCATTTACATCCTTAAGAAGATTTTTGAGCTGAGAAATCATAATTAGAGAACAGATTGAGATGAAAGGAAACAAGGATAAAATGAAGAGGAAAATAGATCTGATTAAAATATAATTGTAAAAAAAGGAAATGCAATAGCAGAATTGATAACAATAGCTAGTAATTTTTGAGTGTCAACTTTGCTTTACATGTATTAACTCATTGTGTTCAACTCTATGTAACAGTACCTATTATTATCTCTATTGTGCAGGTGAGAAAAACCAAAGTATGAAGAGGAATAGAAATGCAGCTAAGGTCACAGAGTTGGTTAAGAGAAAAACCAGATTTCCAATCCAGGTGGTTCAGAGGGAATGCAACTTTCTAATGCTTCATACAGCCTTGGGGAGAGCTAGAGCAGAATTAGCACTACTGAAGACTGAAACAGGAGAACACAAACCTAGGAACATTCACAGAATATAGAACAAAAGAACAGATGAAAGAAACATGGATAGTAAAGATGTAGAAAACAGAGATTGATGAGCAACCCTAGGAATTCCAGGTATTCCTGAAGGGCAAAATAAACAAATAGAACAGGAACAATTATCAGAGTTACAACTGATAAAAATGTTCCTGGGTTGAAAAGATATCTTTGTATATAGACAAAATAGGGCTCTAGTACTCCAGACAAGATCTAAAAAGAAATCCACAGTTAAACATAGACCAACAAAGTTTTTGAATGAAAGGGAAATAAATTCTCAAGTATTCAAGAGGGGGAAAAAAAGAAGAAAAACCACTGGCCTCTGAGTTTCTTTTTCTGTATCATTAAATGTCAAAAGACAATGGAAGAACATTTACAGAATTTTGAGGGAAAGAGGTTGTGACCAAGAAATTTGTACCCAAATAGGCAGTGAAGAGAAGAAAACCCATGTATTCAAGGGCTCAGAAAATGTTTTACTTTTAAAATAATATTTGAAGGCATATTCTAAATAACAAATACATGAAGAAAAAACAGTGATTTTCAGTAATAAACAGAAAACATAATTGGCTGGCAAGCAGACTGTAAAACCGCCAAGTGCAACGCTGAATCCCAGATGTTTTAACACCAGTTCATTTAGACCCGCAGACAAACTGATAAGACCACAGACAAAGTGTTTTCACAGTAACTCCACACAAGTAGACTTGTGTTCCAAAGATAAGACCCCTGATTAATCCAGCAACTGGCCCAGTTATAAATTCTGACCAATTCCTACCTGGACCCTACTTACTTCCACTTGAAACTCTATTAACTAACACCAGCCTCTGAAACCTTGAAAGCTCCTCTTCCTTTTAGGAGACCCCACTGAGACCTCTTTAGGATGATGCTCTGTTCTACTGAGCAGGTGTGATAAAACCCAGTTTTGTATGATCAGCAGGCCTCCCCAGTGTCTGTGGGAGTATGCGGTCTGGTAGTGAGCACTAGAACATATTAAACACAGCAAAGCAGATTAAAAAGCTGAATGGAAATGTCAAAATGGTTTTCATGAAAACAAAATTAAAGTAAAAATAGTAACAGGTGGAAAATATAAATAATAGATGATTAGAAAAGTAGCAATATGTAAAATTATGCTAAAATTTTAATTACAGTGGACTCTAAGTATAGTTTTTCATTTTAATGTTTAAAATATTTTTAACATATTTAACAGTTTTAATATTTTTAACAGTTTAAGGTATTTTTGAAAAGTAAAAGTAACTTAATGGACCTATAAGTAGATCAGTGCTTCCAAGATACCAGTGAAAATCTGGTAAAGACACATGCCAGTTATGATAGTAAATAAAAATGAGTAAAATCTCCTTATTAAAAGACCAAGACTCTCAGATTGCATATAAAATATAATCTAATTACTTGTATCTACAACAGACACATCCAATTAGAAATTACCTTATTAAAGCTGAAAGAAGAAAATGGGCAAAAATACTTTTGTAAATAAAAATAAAAAAATTGTTTGCAATATTATCAGGTAATTTAAATATTTGATGAAAAAAGTTAATTTTATTAATATAAAGTACTTCTACAATAAAGACTTAATTATCATGGCATTTTATGTGCTGGATAGAAATGACTAAAGCAACAGTGGAATCTGCTTTTCCCCATTAGATTGGCAAAGATTTAAAAGACACTTAATACCTAGTGATGTGACTGCAAAGAGACAAGAACTCTTGATGTTTATGTGGGAGTAAAACTTAGAATCAGCTTTTACAGGATTGCCCAACAATATCTACAAAAAGCTTGAGCAGTGTGTATATACTATTCTACACATAGCCATTAATTCTACATCTAACCAATTCATTCAAAGCAAATAATTGGAGAACTTTGCAAGGATGAATATAAAGGATATATATTTCAAAGTCATATATGGTAATAAAAATGGGTAGCCATCTCACTCCCCAATATAGGGAATTGGTTCAAGTGTAGAATATCCATATAATGGAATAGAATGTAGTCATTATATTATTACTAATATAGAATGTGTGCCTTAGACAAACACTGGGCAGGAGAACCAGGACTTAATTGTTTAGGAATTGGACCTAGATAAGTGCAGTTTTTTTATTGTAATAAACAAACTCATATTATTAAATGAAATTAAGTTTCATAGTGTATAAAATACATAATTTCAGTTGTGTGTGTGTGTATAGAAAAGAGAAATGGAAGTATATATGTCAAAATGAAAGCAGTGGTTATCCCTGGGTAGGGAGGCAGGATGGCGCTCTCTCTTCTATATACTTTTTATAATATATAGTTTTTAAAATTATTTTTTTATCATGATAAGTGTATTATTTAATCCCTACCCACTGTTTCCTCCATCCCCCCACCGAACTCTCTGGTAGCCATCAGTTTGTTCTCTATAGTTAAGAGTCTGTTTCTTGGTTTCTCTTTCTCTCTCTCTTTTTTCCTTTGCTTGTTTGTTTCTTAAATTCCACATATGAGCGAGATCATATGGTATTTGTCTTTGACTGACTTATTTCGCTCAGCATTAAACTCTTTAGCTTTATCCATGTTATTGCAAATGGCAAGATTTCATCCATTTTTTATGGCTGAGTAATCTTATATATTGTGTGTGTGTCTGTGTGTCTGTGTGTGTATACCACTTCTTCTTTATCAATTCATTTATCAGTACATACTTGGGCTGCTTCCATAGTTTGGCTCTTGTAAATAATGCTGCAATAAACATAGGGGTGTATGTATTCCTTTGAATTAGTGTTTTTGTATTTTGGGGGTAAATGTCCAGTAGTGTGGTTGATGGGTCGTAGGGTAGTTCTATTTTTAAGTTTTTGAAGAACCTCCATACAGTTTTCTATAGTAGCACCAATTTGCATTCCCACCAATGGTACAAAAGGATTCCTTTTTCTGCACATTCACTTGTTTCTTGTGTTGTTGATTTTAGCCATTCTGACAGTGTGAGGTGATATCTCATTGTAGTTTTGGTTTACATTCCCTGATGTTGAGTGATGTTGAGCATCTTTTCACCTATCTGTTGGCCATCTATATGTCTTTCTTGGAAAAATATCTGTTCATGTCTTCTGCCCATTTTTAAATTGGATTATTTGTTTTTTGGGTGTTGAGTTGTATTAGTTCTTAATATATTTTGGATACTAACCCTTTATTTGATATATCATTTGCAGATATCTTCTCCCATTCCACAGGTTGCCTTTTAGTTTTGTTGATTGTTTCCTTTGCTGTGCAGAAGCTTTTTATCTTGATGAAGTCCTAATAGTTTATTTTTGCATTTATTTCCCTTGCCTCAGGGGACATATCTAGAAAAATGTTGCCCATGTCAGAGAGATTACTGCCTGTGCTCTCCTCGAGGATTTTTATGGTTTTGGGTCTTACATTTAGGTCTTTAATCCATTTTGAGTTTATTTTTGTGTGTGGTGTAAGAAAGTGATCCGGTGGTCATTCTTTGACCTGTTGCTGTCCAGTTTTCTCAACACCATTTGTTGAAGAGACTATCTTTTTCCCATTGTATATTCATTCCTCCTTTTTCAAAGATTAATTGACCATATAATTATAAGTTTGTTTCTGGGTTTTCTGTTCAGTTCCATTGATCTATGTGTCAATTTTTATGCCAGTACCATACTGTTTTGATTACTACTGCTTTGTAATATAACTTGAAATCTGGAATTGTGATACCTCTAGTTTTGTTTTTCTTTTTTCAAGGTTGCTTTGGCTATTTGAGGTTTTTTGTGGTTCCATACAAATTTTAGAATTTTTTGGTCTAGTTCTATGAAAATGCTGTTGGTATTTTGATAGGGATTGCATTAAATCTGTAGATTGCTTTGTGTAGTGTAGACATTTTAACAATATTTGTTCTTTCAACCCATGAGTATGTTATTCCATTCCTTTGTGTCATCTTGAATTTCTTTCATCAGTGTTTTATACTTTTTAAAATATAGGTCTTTTACCTCTTTCATTAAGTTTATTCCTAAATATTTTATTGTTTTTGGTATAATTGTAAATGGAATTGTTTTCTTAATTTCACTTTCTAATGCTTCATTATTAATGTATAGGAACACAACAGATTTCTGTACATTGATTTTGTACCCTGTGACTTTACTGAATTCATTTTTCAGTTCTAGTATTTTTTTGGTGGAGTCTTTAGGATTTTCTATATTTAGTATTATGTCATCTGTGAATGTGGAAGTTTTACTTCTTCATTGCTGATATGGATGCCTTTTGTTGTCTGATTGCTATGGCTAGGACTTCCAGTACTATGTGAAATGACAGTGATGAGAGTGGACATCTAACAATATATTAAAAAAATCACATACCACAATCAAATGGGACTTATTTTTTTAAAAATTGTTTTATTGTTATGTTAATCACCATACATTACATCATTAGTTTTTGATGTAGTGTTCCATGATTCATTGTTTGTGCAGAACACCCACTGCTCCACGCAGAACGTGCCCTCTTTAATACCCACCACCCCTCCCCTCTAGAACCCTCAGTTTGTTTTTCAGAGTCCGTTGTCTCTCATGGTTCATCTCCCCCTCCGATTTCCCCCCTTCATTCTTCCCCTCCTGCTATCTTCTTCTTCTTTTTTTTTCCTTAACATATACTGCATTATTTGTTTCAGAGGTACAGATCTGTGATTCAGCAGTCTTGCACAATTCACAGCACTCGCCATAGCACATACCCTCCCCAATGTCTATCATCCAGCCACCCCATCCCTCCCACCCCCCACCACTCCAGCAACCCTCAGTTTGTTTCCTGAGATTAAGAATTCCTCATATCAGTGAGGTCATAGGATCCATGTCTTTCTCTGATTGACTTATTTCACTCAGCATAACACCCTCCAATTCCATCCACGTCGTTGCAAATGGCAAGATCTCATTCCTTTTGATGGCTGCATAATATTCCATTGTGTATATATACCACATCTTTATAATTCATCTGTCGATGGACATCTTGACTCTTTCCACAGTTTGGCTATTGTGGACATTGCTGCTATAAACATTGGGGTGCATGTACCCCTTTGGATCCCTACGTTTGTATCTTTGTGGTAAATACCCAGTAGTGCAATTGCTGGATCGTATGGTAGCTCTATTTTCAACTGTTTGAGGAACCTCCATACTGTTTTCCAGAGTGGTTGCACCAGCTTGCATTCCCACCAAGAGTGTAGGAGGGCTCCCCTTTCTCCGCATCCCTGCCAACATCTGTCGTTTCCTGACTTGTTAATTTTAGCCATTCTGACTGGTGTGAGGTGGTATCTCATTGAGGTTTTGATTTGGATTTCCCTGATGCCAAGCGATGTTGAGCACTTTTTCATGTATCTGTTGGCCATTTGAATGTCTTCTTTGGAAAAATGTCTGTTCATGTCGTCTGCCCTCAAATGGGACTTATTCCTGGGATACAAAGGTTGTTTAATATTTGCAAAACAATCAGTATGATATGTCACATCAATAAGCGAAAGGATAAAAACCATATGATCATTTCAATAGATGCAAAAAAAAAAAACATTTAACAAAGTACAACATCCACTGATGAGAAAAAGCCTTTGCAAAGTAGGTCTAAAGGGAACATAGCTCAACATAAAAAGGCCTTATATGAAAAACCCACAGCCAACATCATACTCAATGGTGAAAAACGAGCTTTTCCCCTAAGGTCAGGAATAAGACAAAGATGTCCACTTTCACCACTTTTATTCAATATAGTATATGATTTTTAACATAGTTAGAATGGCTTACTCTAATAATCTATAAAACACTATGAAATTATTTCCTTTAAATATGCGCTTTCTGGGGTGCCTGGGTGTCTCAGTTGGTTAAGCGACTGCCTTCGGCTCAGGTCATGATCCTGGAGTCCCGGGATCGAGTCCCACATCGGGCTCCCTGCTCGGCGGGGAATCTGCTTCTCCCTCTGACCCTCTTCCCTCTCGTGCTCTCTATCTCTCATTCTCTCTCTCTCAAATAAATAAATAAAATCTTTAAAAAAAAATATGCGCTTTCTGAAGGTCATGAAAGGGAGACTTGAAAACATGTACAGACACACCAAATTCTTGAATGAGAGGATATATCAATGATATCAATTGTTTTCCAGATATTGAGGAAAACGTCACACAGGAGTGATAATTTAGAAGGGTGTATCCCCAATAAAATATTAAAATGTATTAAAAATTAGAATATGGATTTGTATTTCCTTGATGATGAGTGATGTTGAGCATCTTTTCATGTCTTTTAGCCATCTGCATGTCTTCTTTGGAAAAATGTCTATTCATGTTTTCTGCCCATTTCTTCACTGGATTATTTGTTTTTTGGTTGTTGAATTTGTTAAGTTCTTCAAAGATTTCGGATGTTAATCCTTTATCAGATATGTCATTTGCAGATATTTTCTCCCATTCCATAGGTTACCTTTTAGTTTTGTTGATTGTTTCCTTCATTATGCAGAAGCTTTTTATCTTGATGAAGTCCC
This sequence comes from Callorhinus ursinus, assembly GCF_003265705.2. Classification (NCBI taxonomy): domain Eukaryota; kingdom Metazoa; phylum Chordata; class Mammalia; order Carnivora; family Otariidae; genus Callorhinus; species Callorhinus ursinus. The sequence continues at coordinate 27,477,351 of NW_027397086.1, read as the reverse complement.
AATAGTTCATTTTTGCTTTTGTTTCCCTTGCCTCCGGAGACATGTCTAGTAAGTTAGTTGCTGCGGCTGATGCCAAAGAGGTTGCTGCCTTTGTTCTCCTCTAGGATTTTGATGATTTCTTATTTATAGCAATATTATCAACAATAGCCAAATTATGGAAAGAACCCAAATGTCCATTGACTGATGAATGGATAAAGAAGATGTGGTTTATACATACAATGGAATATTACTCAGCCATCAAAAACATTGAACTCTTGCCATTTACAATGACATGGATGAAGCTAGAGTGTATTATGCTAAGTGAAAGAAATCAGTCAGAGAAAGACAAATACCATATGATTTCACCCATATGTGGAATTTAAGAAACAAAACAGATGAACATAGGGAAAAGGAAAAAAAAGAGAGGGAGGCAAACCATGAGAAACTCTTAACTATAGAGAACAAACTGAGGGTTGCTGGAGGGGAGGTTGGTGGGGGGATGGGCTAGATAGGTGATGGGTATTAATAAGGGCACTTGTGATGAGCACTGAGTATTATATGTAAGTGATAAATCACTAAATTCTATTCCTGAAACTAATATTATAGTATATGTTAATTAACTAAAATTAAAAAAAAACTTGAAATACTAAAATAAAAATTAGAATATGGGAAAAAAAGGTCCTAATGAGTCCTGAGAAGAGAAGAAACAGATTCATGTGATAAAGGTTACATTTAAAATCATCAGGAAAAGATTGAATGTATCATAAATCAGGGTGGACAGCAGACTAAACAGTTTTGGAAATGTTACTTCATACCACATCAAAATAAATTCCACTTGAATTAGAGATGTAAATGTTTCAAAAGAACTGAAATAAATAGGCCATAGAATAAGTAAATACAGAGGTACTGAAATAAATATAGGTGACTATATCTACATATCATCTAGAAGTATGAGAATCTAAGTATGCCAGTTCAGGCAGAAACCATAAAATATACAATGGAAGATTTGGTACATAAAGAGTAAAATGTTCCCTCAGGTCAGAAACACCATAAATAAAAATAAAAGACAGATGCATGAATGATGTATTGCTTTTGTAATCTGGGCTAATTTTTCCACAGTGAGAATGGTACTTGTTTGTCTTTAAGAGGATCTGATGTACAGATGATGATGGAGAGGCAGAGCATGGGTGTCAAGGGGACTTTGGTGCCAGATAACATCCATTTCAATCCTATAATATATTTTTGTGTGACATGGGCAATTTAACCTAACCTCACTGTGCCTCAGTTCCCTGATCTTTGTAATGAAGATAGAATCTACTTTAGAGTGGTCAGGGTTGAGTGTGTTAATTTTTATGCATGGCTCTTAGAATAGTGCCTCTTGTATAGTGAGCACTCTAAGTGATAGCTATTATTCTCTAAGAAATTTTGAGTTCTAGCATACTATGATCTTGTGGAGGACTACAGAGGGAGCTAAGAACAAACTACTCTTTAGTTCAAGGTTTAAGAGAAGCCTGTGATTCAAGGTACTGGTCAAAAAGGACCAGTTGATAGGGCTAAAATTACATTACTGCCATAGACGAGGAAACAGAACAACAAACAGCATGTTCCTTTTATTATCTATATAAACAAAGGAAATGTATAAATGATACCACAAATTGTACTGAGGTGGGAAGGAGTAGGTGAGCAGACAAATTTTCTTCGTTTTTTCTAACACATGGACAGTAAATGCAATTCCAATTTCCCCCTAATTTTTCTCTCTGGTTGAAAGCTGAAATTCTGGATAGACTGGTTACCAATGATCCCTTTTCTCAGCTTAGTCTTTTATTTCCTGTTTGACTCTGTGGCAGTGTTGATGAGCTACTTCATTGTTTTTCCATGGTTGTCCACATGACACACACCTACTAGAGCCATGATGAAAATAATAGATATGTTGAGCAGAGGTCAGGTAATTTTAAGTCCACCATGTGTCCACATGATACTTGCCCTAGGGAAAAGAGAAGTAGCAATTGACTGAAATACAACTGTTTTGAAGCTGATTGGGAGGAAACATATGACCAAAACACATATTGGGTTGAAGGCTCACTCTTTTTATTTTTAAAATTATTATGTTTTTTTCTTAGTATAAAAGCAACATATGCTAATTATAGAGAAAAAGGGAAACATAGACAAGAAAAATAACATGATCTATAATCTCAGCCCTGAAACTTGCAGAGGATTAAAGAATGAATGTGGACAAGGAGCAAACTATTCTTTTAAGAGCAGAACATTTTGGTATACATCTCTCTGATCTTTTACTTTATCTTTCTGCAAAAGTGTAGTCAAATGATATTTGGTGTCTTATACTTCTTTTTCACTTAATATATTACAAATATATAGCAATGGAGTTGCAAAACATTTATGAACCAAATTTTATATATATATATTTTAAAGATTTTATTTATTTATTTATTTGAGAGAGAGAGAATGAGAGATAGAGAGCACGAGAGGGAAGAGGGTCAGAGAGGGATGTGGGACTCGATCCTGGGACTCCAGGATCACGACCCGAGCCAAAGGCAGTCGCTCAACCAACTGAGCCACCCAGGCGCCCCATATATATATTTTTATTATTATGTTAATCACCATACATTACATCATTAGTTTTTGATGTAGTGTTCCATGAGTCATTGTTTGCGTATAACACCCAGTGCTCCATGCAGAACGTGCCCTCTTTAATACCCATCACCAGGCTAACCCATCCTCCCACCCTATGAACCAAATTTTAATAGCCGTATAAAATTTACAAATGGCATAATTTATTTTACCTATCTCCTGACTTTGGACATTTTAGATTACCTCTATCCTGTGACTTGTTGTTGTATAGGAATATTTGGGCACATGAGTTATTTCCTTAGCATATATTCTTAGAAATTATATTGCTAGTTCAAATTTATGTATATTTTAAGGAATTTGATACTTTGCCAAATTGCTTTGAAGGAAGGTACTACCAACGTATGATTTACATTTATACACCAGCTTGTATAAGAATGCCTAATTTTCCTTATGTTTGGCAATTTTAGGCATTGCAATTATTGTTTATCTTCTCATTCTGATTGGACTAGTCTTGCCCTCACAAAGATTTCAGTCTAGTGGTGCTGGAACAACTGATTATACATATAGAAAAAAATAAGCTTTAAGGCCTACTTCACACTATAAACAAACCTGACTGAAAATAAATCACTGATGTAAACTTAAATGGCAAAATTATAAAGTTTCTATAAGAGAACATGGGAGAATATCTTTGTAAACTTAGAGAAGGCACAGATTTCTTATGAAAAGCCCTAGCCATAAATGAAAAACTGATGAATAGACTTTATCAAAATTAAATATGCCTTCTCATCAAAAGACATTGTTAAGAGAATGAAAAGAAAAGACACAGGTGTGAAAGAATATTCCCAATACATATATCTGATGGAAGGATTATATCTGTGCTTTTCTTGTATGTGAATTTTACCTCACTAAAAAAAAAATTAAAGATTTCAATGTAGAAATATAGAATAATGAAATTTTAGGAACATATTTTCATAACCTTGGGTGGGGAGAACTTCCTAAACAAGAAACCTAGTTGTAATAAGAGACTAATATATTAAATTTCAAAAAACATAAAAATATGTATGTTTAAACATAACATAAATGAAAGCAAGAGATAGAAGACAAAAAGGAAAAAATATTTCAACATCTATGTTGAACAAAATTTAACAAGCTTAATAAGCAAAGACTTCCTATAAATGGATAAGAATCAGGCAAATCCCAGAAAACAAATAATGAAGTCAAAAAATGGGCAGAAGACATGAAAAGACACTTCTCTGAAGAAGACATACAAATGGCTAACAGACACATGAAAAAATGTTCATCATCATTAACCATCAGGGAAATTCAAATCAAAACCACATTGAGATACCACCTTATACCAGTTAGAATGGCAAAAATGGACAGGAAAAGAAACAACAAATGTTGGAGAGGTTGTGGAGAAAGGGGCACCCTCTTACACTGTTGGTGGGAATGCAAGTTGGTACAGCCACTTTGGGAAACAGTGTGGAGGTTCCTCAAAAAATTAAAAATAGAGCTACCTTATGACCCAGCAATTGCACTCCTGGGTATTTACCCCAAAGACACAGATGTAGTGAAAAGAAGGGCCCTATGCACGCCAATGTTCATAGCAGTGATGTCTGCAATAACCAAACTGTGGAAAGAACAGAGATGCCCTTCAACAGATGAATGGATAAAGAAGATGTGGTCCATATATACAATGGAATATTACTCAGCCATCAGAAAGGATGAATACCCAACTTCTACGTCAACATGGATGGGACTGGAGGAGATTATGCTAAGTGAAATAAGTCAAACAGACAAAGTCAATTATCACATGGTTTCACTTATTTGTGGAACATAAAGAATAGCATGGAGGACATTAGGAGAAGGAAGGGAAAAATGAAGGGGGGCGGAAATTGGAGGGAGAGATGAACCATGAGAGACTATGGACTCTGAGAAACAAACAGGGTTTTAGAGGGGAGGGGGGAGGAGGGATGGGTTAGCCCGGTGATGGGTATTAAGGAGGGCACGTACTGTATGGAGCACTGGGTGTTATATGAAAACAATGGATCGTGGATCACCACATCAAAAACTAATGATGTATGGTGACTAACATAACATAATAAAATTTAAAAAATTAAAAAAAAAGAATCAGGCAAATGATGTAATAAAAGTGGGCAAAATATATGCACAGATAATTCACAAAAAGAAGAGTGCAGATAGCTGGTAAAGGCATGAAAAGATGCTTTATCTCACCAGTACTCAGGGAAATAAGAATTAAACTATTAGTCTGGTAAAAATGGGAAACTTTGAAAACATTAAGTGTTGGTGAAAATACAAAATGGGTTGTTGTACTTTGCTGGTTGGAATTTGAATAGCTACAACTTTTGGGGAAAACATCTGGCAATATCTGTGAAGGTTTAAAATACATCATATCATTTGATCTTATAATCCCTTTTGGTAATTTTCACTAAAGAGCAAAAGTGCAAGTGTTTAAGGATGTATGAATAAGGTATTTATTTAATGTTTGCACTGGCAAAAAACAAGCTGGAAACAACTTGAATGAACATTAAGAGGAGAATAGTTGGATAAATTATAATAATCTTTACTACAAACTGTTATACCAAAATTAAAAAGAGTAAATCAGATTTATATAATTGAACTGCAAGGATTCCAATGCTATTATGTGAAAAAAATCAAATTGGTGATTAACATATAACATATTTTCCTATTTCACATTAAAAAGAAATGCTAACACAAATTTGTACTTTATTGGAGCAGAAACATGTAATGATTCTGTTTTCTTCAATAACTGTCACTTTCATATCTTTTTCACATTTCCTCCCTGCTGAGTAATGGGAATGCTTAGTAATATTCAGCTAAATCCGTAACTTTTCAGTTTTTAGAATCTCATTTTGGTTCTCAAGACTCAGCCACAGATTGGCTTATCCTCTATTGATTCACATCCATTGTTGATAAAAGATGGAATTACTAGACTGCTGTTGTGATCATTCCACTTGTTTTTTCACTATATCCATTTAATGAATTTCTTGTTAAATTGAGATTATTTAGAGTAGTAAAAGGTAAGTATCTAACTGGAAAACTAGTTCCCAATGTGCATGATACAGAAAAGACTATTCAGTAGAAAGAACATCTAAGAGACTAATATATTAAATTTCAAAAAACATAAAAATATGTTTTTCACATATCTAGTGAAGTAAGTTAATAAAATGTCTTCCGTAAAAGCCCACATAGAAATTATCACTCCTAATGTCCAAAGTCTGTCTGTCCAGTAATAGGAGCACCTTTGTTCACTGGGTTTTCCCAAAGAATATAGATGCAGGAAGTCATATATATGTCTACCACTTTCCTTCTATTTTCCTCTGGTTCAAATGAGTGTCCTTATTCCCTCTCCCACTGTATGTAGCCATTATCATTTCCCACTTGACCTCTATTCTCATACCATTGCTGAGAGATCTCTGTTGACTTCTTTTGGGTCTGTTTTGTTCTTTCTTTAGCCCAAGGATAAAACCTCTTATATCCTAGGATTTTGTTTTTATTCTCTTTGTCCATGGCTAAGATTATTCACTCTCTTTTCTTCCCATGCCCTAATACCACTATTCAAAGTAGCTGAGAACTTGGCACAGTACCTGAAATCTCCACCTGATACTGGCCCTGGCCGTGATTTTGATTTCTAAGAATGGTCCACAAAGATGGCAAGTTACATGGGGTTCAGGATTTGCTGCCCTAGAAACAAAAATCAAATACAGGGCATCTCTGTATAAGTAGTTGCTTTTACTTTTGGCCTTGATCCTGTTGATACAATACCCACTGCTGCTGCTGGAGAGAAAAATCTTGAAATGTTTATAGAAAGGCATGATTCATAAAATGCAAATCATAAAGCGAAGTCATGTAGAGCTGGAAAGGACACAAGCCAAACCCTCTCATAGTCAAGAAAGCACAAGCTCAAGAGACTTATCCAAGGTCACATAGCTGGTTTATCTGCAAGCTCAGAACTAGGAGTCAGGTCTTGGTACTTGCTGTTGAGTTGTTTACTTGTGAAATGGAAAAGTGAAACAGGGTGGGAATGCAAATTGTGATAACCTGTCTTCCTGCTCACTTAAAAATGCCTCCCCAAACAACCTGAACGTTTTAAATAGTGCTTAGTCACACTGTCTTTTACCAATTTGAGAGTCTTAAGAAGGAATCCCCTTGTAAAATACTTGTCTTTTGTGTGTTAAGGTGCAATAGGTTTTTCACAGATAATTGTAAATTAGTTCATTAACATTTTTGTCTTCCTAACACTTTGCCATTATCATTTAGGGAATAGAAGGTCATTTCGTAATGTGCACATACTTGGTTGCACATTAGAATTACCTGAGGAACTTTTTTTTTTTTTAAGATTTATTTATTTATGAGGGAGAGAGAGAGGGTACGTGTGCACATACACACACACATGAGCCTCGGGGAGGGGCAGAGAGGGAGGGAGACAAGCAGACTCCCCATTGAGCGGGGAGCCGGATGCAGGGCTCCATCTCAGGACCCCGAGATCATGACCTGAGCCGAAACCAAGGGTTGGATGCTTGACCTACTGAGTCACCCAGGCATTTCTCTTCAGATCAAATAAGTCTTTTACCTTTATGGGGTGCCTGGGTGGCTCAGTTGTTAAGCGTCTGCCTTTGGCTCAGGTCGTGATCCTGGGGTTCTGGGATCAGGCCCTGCATTGGGCTCCCTGCTCTGCCGGGAGCCTGCTTCTCCCTCTCCCATTCCCCCTGCTTGTGTTCCCTCTCTAGCTGTCTCTCCCTCTGTCAAATAAATGAAATCTTAAAAAAAAATAAATCTTTTACCTTTTACCTGGGGAGCTTTTAAAAAGTATCAATGCTGCCAGGCCCCACCTTTAGAGAGTGTGATTTGTCTGGTCTGTAGTGAGACTCTGGCATGGATATTTTTAAAAAGACTCCTAAATAAATCTTACCTGTCACCAGAGTTGAAAACCATAACTCTAGGGTAGTGATTCTCAAATTGTGATCTCTTGTCCAGCAGCTTTGGCCTCCCCTGGAAACTTGTTTGAAATGCAAATTCCCAGACCCTTCCTTAAACCTACTGAATCAGAAACTCTGAGGTTGGGGCCCAGCAAGCAAGTTTTAACAGGCTCCCCACGGATGCTAATGAATGCTAACATTTGAGAAACAACTGGTCTGGTCCAGGGATGGACAAACTATATTGCCTGTTTTTGTAAATAATTTCAAGGGAACACAGCCACACTCACTCATTTATATATAATGCAATGACAGAGTTCAGTAGTTGTGACCAAGACTGTATGACCCACAAAGCCTGAAATATTTACAATCCAGCCTTTTAAAGAAAAAGTTTGACCCCTGAACTGTACTTTTCAAAATGTTTTTAATGTAGTGAGAATTTTTTTTTATTGAAGTATAGTTGACACACAATGTTACAATAATTTCAGGTGTACAACATAGCGATTTGACAATTCTATACATTATGCTGTGCTCACCACAAATGTAGCCAACCATCTGTCACTAGTCAGTGCTATTATAGTACCATTGACTCTAATCCCTATGTTGTACTCTTCATCCTTATGACTTTTTCATTCCATAACAGGAAGCCTGTACCTCTCACTCACTTTCACCCACTTTGCCCATCCCTCATCCCCCTTCCCTCTGGCAACCATTAGTTCTCTGCATTTATGGGTGTATTTCTGCTTTGTTTGTTCATTTTGTTTTTTAGATTCCAGATATAAGTGAAATCATATGGTATTTGTCAGACTTATTTCACTTAGCATCATACTGTGTAGGTCCGTTCATGTTGCTGCAAATGGCAAGATATCTAAATCTATAGATATAGATATATATACAAAATTTTCTTTATCCATTTATCTATTGATAGACACTTGGGTTGCTTCCATATCTTGACTATTGTAAATAATGCTGCAATAAACATAGGGGTGCATATATCTTTTGGAATTAGTGTTTTTTTTTTAAAGATTTTATTTATTTATTTGAGAGAGAGAGAGCACAAGCAGGGGGAGCGGCAGGCAGAGGGAAAGGGAGAAGCAGACTCTCCTCTGAGCAGGGAGCCTGCCATGGGGCTCAATCCCAGAACCCTGGGATCATGCCCTGAGCTGCAGGCAGTCGCCCAACTGACTAAGCCACCCAGGCACCCCAGTGTTTTTGATTTTTTTGGGTAAATACCCAGTAATGGAATTGGAATTATATGGTATTTCTGAATCATATAGTACTTCCATTTTCAATTTTTTGAGGAATTGCAGTGGCTGCAATTTACATTCCCACCAACAGTGCATGAGGGTTTCTTTTTCTCCATATCCTCACCAACACTTGTTATTTCTTTTTGAATCTAGCCATTCTGACAGGTATAAGGTGATATTGCATTGTGGTTTTGATTTGTATTTTCCTGATGATTAGTGATATTGAGCATCTTTTCAGGTGTCTGTTGGCCATTAGTATGTCTTCTTTGGAAAAATGTCTATTCTGGTCTTCTGTGCTTTTCAGACTTCAATGTAGAGATGAATCACCTGGGGATATTATTAAACTGCAGACTCTAATTCACTGGACCTGTGATGGGGTCTGAGATCCTAATTTCTACAGCTTCCAGGTGATAGTAAAATTACTGGTTTGTGAAGGACACTTTGAATAGCAAGGGTCTAAAGCAATGCTGCCTAATAGAAACACAGTGTGATGAGACATCTTGATAGGGACTCTCAAAATAATTGGAGAGGTTTTTGTAGGGAAGTTTCTAAAAGCCATGAAATCTTTGGTGTGGGTGGTTAAAGTTACATTTAATCTGGAAAGGACCTTATATAGGGTGACCATATAATGTACATTCCTAAACTAGGACACTTTTGAGAATGAAAAAGGATGTTATTAATAAAATATCCAGGAGAACAGGTGTAAAGTGGGACTGTCCTGGACAAACTGGGTGTATGGTCATTTTGCTTACAAAGAATCTAATCCAGTAGTTCTTGAAGGGGGCAGGCTATATCCTTTGAGAAACTTTTTCCAAAATAAACATTAGTTGGGGATGGGAGGAGAGTGTGGTTGGAGAGGGCAGCTGTTTACCAGAATTTGGTGATAGGAAGGGTATATAGCTTACAATAGCTCTCCAGGTGAGTGTCTTGTCCCTGCACCCCCATCCCGAAACCCACACTGATGGGCACAGAGGTATTAGGGTCACGAGGCAGCTAGATCAGGACTAGAAGTCAGATCATGGTACGGAGCCTGGCACAGAGGTGTTGATTATGTATTTATTGACTGGCCGCCTGACAGAACGCACAGGTCTTCACCTCTAGACTGTTACCCTTCCTCTGGGATTCTGTCAGTTTCTGGGGCGGAGCTGCCTGAAGCTTGCACATGCGCTAGTGACCGTGCATGCGCAGACTCCAGGCAGGGAGGGGGCGCTCTCACCGTCCTCGCTGCGGTTTCCTCCGCTGTGTGTGACCTTGTCTCCGTACCACTCACGTGCGTAAGTTCCTGAGGTGAGGCACACAACCTTAGCCCCCGCAGGACCTGGGGGCATTTGTTAGAAATTGCTTTGCCTGCAGAGACTTTGAGCACAAACCTAATCATCAGCTTGTATTGGTAGCCCCGTGATTGAGGTGCTGGGCAGAAGGACTGAGCGAGAAAGAGGGTGATGGAGGCAAAGGACTGCCAAACATCGCTTCCAGCCACCACGTGCCCGCCCACGTGATGCAGGGCAGCCCGAGATAGAGGCGCCATATTTTCTGGGTCTAGCCTGTCAGTAAATAATAGGGCACAGATGTTTCTGAATATTTTATGATTAACTTGCCCCAGGGGACTCTAAATGTTTTATAATTTCTGGGTAGAGAAAGCATCCAGGGCTGTGTAATTCTTAGCAGCAAGTTCGGCGTTATTTTAATGCTTAATATAGGCATTCCTTCTCACACTTTTATAAGATGGCAGTAGCCATAGAGGTTAAAACTTCCGTTTAATGTGAACAGCGCGAACACAGGAAAATAACATCTAATCTAAGAGGTGGAGACTAATTTGAGGATCACTGTAAAGATTCTTTACAAGTAAGTATTTACTTATAAATTCTTTGAAACTGAGATGGATATATTTTGCTGCTTTGGGTTGTAGCCTTTTTTTTGGGAGGGGGGAGCCGGAGTGTTGTCTTTATGAGCGGGAGGTACAGTTATTTGTTTATAAGGGACAAATTCACCTCAAACATAGGTCTCCTCATTATAAGGAGACCCTCTGAATCTTCCAGGCCCTGTGTTCTTAACCCACACCTACATCATCAACAGCAGAGGGCGTCCTGCTTCAGCAATCTGAGGGATAGCCCCAGAGTAAGGACCGGGTGATCCGGGTTATATGTGTGTCTACTCTTAATTTACCTTTTCACAAGCTTCGAGCGAAGTCAAAGTGGAATCCTGCTCCACAAGTCAGGGCGGGGGGTTTCAGGGTTTTGGGGGGTGTGGGCGGGTGACAAGATGTAATTAGAGAGTTGGGAGGAATTCCACCAGGGTAGTGATGAAGCTCATGGATTTGGGAGGATGAACTTGGATTCAAATTCTAGCATTACTTCTTACCAGCTCTGTGTCTTTGAGTGAGTTATTTTTCCTTTTGCAGTTTCCACATTAATAAAATGGCAACACATACTTACTTGTAAAGTCCTTGGCACAATGCCTAGCTCATAGGAAGTGCTCAATAAATATTAGCCTTGAAAATAGGCAAGGAAGCAAACAAGCGATTGTCTTCAGGTTCAGGCTAGGGAAAGAGAGAATCAAAATGAGTAGGGAGCTGCTTTCCTACTATGCTGGAGTAACTCATTTTGGAAAATATTACACAGACTAGGGTTTTGTGTATATGTATAAAGCACTAAGGTGCTTTATGTATATGCTCATTGGCTGATTGATTAAAAACAATCCTTTATAAGATGTGAATAGGTTTTCTCTAATTTCACATTAGTTTTCCATTTATTTGGGAGGTGCTGGTATTCTTTCACAGCTAAATGATTTACAGTGTGAAATTCTAAAATAGAAGTTTGAAATCATTCTCTGAAACAATTCTGTGCTTTTTCAGAGTAAAGGTTGATATGCCTAAGAACAAAACCAATTTAAAGAAGAAGAGTGATACAAACTGTTTGGAGGTGCTTTCCACACATTGTTCCAGATTTGGGGTCTGAAGATACAAAGGAAATGGCTTTTTACCACACTTCACTTTGAATGGTAGGAACCTTCTTTGACATCGTGGATAGAATTTCAGAGTGAGAAGAGTTTCTAAGGTTTTCACAGGTAAGAAAAAAATACCTTACCTATTTCTACCCCCTCAATTAAACAAAAATCTCTTAGCACGAGGCTAGGTTAGCAGCACTTTTACAAGTTTCTCAGGTGGTTCTAATATGCAGCCAGCAGTGTGAACCCTTGTTCTACACCAACTTATTTTACTCTTGGGAAAAGTACTTGTCCATCTTCCATGCAGCCTCCAGAGTGGAGAGGCTTAAAATAGAAATACAACAGGTTAAAAACCTTCAGTGACCCTTCCCTTCTCCCTCTGCCATCTCTTCAGTTTTCAGGACAAAGTTCAGGATCTTCAGCTTAGCTCACAATTCCTTTCAGTATTTGACTCTTGCTATGCAGCCCACCTCAACTTTTCTATTCCCTTTACTTCTCCCCCTGCACCCTTCTGTCTAGTCATGCCCAACTGCTTGTATCTTGAAATCGTGGCATGAAACTTCCCAGTGTCATACTTTAACATAATTTTCCTTCCTCCTGCTGGACTGCCTTTATCTCTTTCTTCATTTTCAAAATGGAGCTCAAGCTGAGATATTCAAATAGGGAGGGAACACGGGAATATTAGTTGTGGCTGCCTGGGTCAAAATCTGTAGTTTTTTTTAAGACTGGGAAATAGTCTTTGAGATTTTTAAATTTCTAGCACAAATGCTTCAGGGCTAGGTTGGTATCATAAATGTATAGAGGAGGAAAGGTATGAGATAAAAAAAGTGATGGGGCTCTGGCTGCTTGGATAGCATGTGCCTCATATAAAGATGATTAAATTAAACTTTTAGGAAAAACTTGGGGCAGTCAGCCCAGGGGCTGCCAATTCACAACTTTTTGATCACTTTGTTTTACAGATGAGGAAACTGAGAGCTAGAGAGAGTGCTGGGAACTAGTAGTATAAGGCAATGCTAGAGCCCGGGTCTTCTAAATATAGGTCCAATCTTCATAGCACACCATACAACTTTGGCACATTTCCCTTTTAAGTTCTAGTGTATTTATTCCAGATAGTAGTAATACTCATTAACATTTATTCAATGTTACACAATTAGGAAAAAGCACTAATTCTGTTTTAAAGACTACAGTTCAGCAAGGTGCTGTAGAAAGATGTGTCTTGCTCCCTGGGTTAGACTTCTTGTGTTCTGAGGCAGAATCCTGGAGTGCCCTACTATGGAATGCAGTCTCTGCTCCCTGCAATATTCTAGTCTGAGACCTTGTAGGGGTAAGTGAATCCCTACCATGCTTCTCTCCCAGCTCACACCTACTATAAAGTGAAATCTTAGCTCTGGTCTGATTGATGGATTTCCCTCTCTGGGCTGCCTGGGGGAATTTTACCTCTTACAGATTTCTGAAAATAAAAGCATTTCCCCCAGCCTTCTTTTCTAGAAGAGAGGAATTTATTCACTCAGACAAAAGTACACTCTGAAATGAGAAAATTATCCTCACACTTGGCAAAGATTGAAGCTGGACGTTTCCTTTGGTCCAGTGGACAGCTACTTTACTGGCTGGGTTCTGAAAGCTTCCTTGCTAGGAGAAAGATAAGGCTTTGTTCTGACACATGGACACCCTGGGCCCATTTGCCTGCTTCAGGGGCTGTGGTCCAACCCAAGGTATGGAGAGCACCTGGGTCTGCTTTGGCTTTTCTTTTTTTTTTTATTTTTTATTTTTTTAAAGATTTTATTTATTTATTTGAGAGAGATAGAATGAGAGTTAGAGAGCACAAGAGGGAAGAGGGTCAGAGGGAGAAGCAGACTCCCCGCCGAGCAGGGAGCCCGATGTGGGACTCGATCCCGGGACTCCAGGATCATGACCTGAGCCGAAGGCAGTTGCTCAACCAACTGAGCCACCCAGCCGCCCCTGCTTTGGCTTTTCTAAACAGTGCTCTCCTAACTCCCAGTTTCTGTACCTCTCAAGACACACCTAAAGAAATAGCTATGTTTGCTTCTTTGCCAAGAGACTCACTACTGGGGATAGAAGAAAATCTTACATACGTGATACCATTAGCAGGAATGGGAAAGAGCAGAAATAATAACCTGTGAAGGGAGTATGGAGTATAGGATAACATCATGCCTCTCAATTGGTCAGGAGATGGCTCAGGTTTGGAGAGGAGAAGGCTGGGAATTTGGGATGTCCATTGGTTGTCAAGAGGACTCCCCTTGCCCCCGATATGGAAGCATCTCATAATAGATGAGAGATTTCCTTCTTAGCTGCTGGACACTTGCCATTTCTGTCTTGTTCTTATGTTGTGGTGACTTGTAGTAGTTTATGAGATGCAGGCAACTTCCTGGCCCAGTGTTGCTGAATGGCCAAGTGTGTCTTCATTTATGCTGTAGTCACAGAAAGGGTAACTCTCCTTGCAAAGCAGGAAAGTTTGTGTTTAAGGCAGACTTTTCTCAGTTAATACACTTTATCACCTTCAAAGTCTTGGTTGAATAAACAGAAATATTTATGATAAAAGAAAAATAGAAGTTAAAATTAAAAATAAAACAACAGGAACTGAAGAGCATTAAATTATTTGTCACTTTATAAAAAGGGACAAGCTATAGGTTTATTTTAAATAGCAAGGTCTCCAGTAATTTAATAAGTATTTCCCTTTATATACAACTTTTAAGAAACAAAATGTTAATTTGTATTTTTCACTGTTTATTTTATTTTATTTTTTTAAAGATTTTATTTATTTATTTGACAGAGAGAGAGACATAGTGAGGGAGGGAACACAAGCAGGGGGATTGGGAGAGGGAGAAGCAGGCTCCCCACCGAGCGGGGAGCCTGATGTGGGGCTTGATCCCAGGACCCTGGGATCATGACCTGAGCTAAAGGCAGACGCTTAACGACTGAGCCACCCAGGCGCCCCTCACTGTTTATTTTAAATACACAACTCATTTTGAGATATATAGAAAACTAAACCATTTTTTTCTTTAAACTTTTTATTGTTATGTTAATCACCATACATTACATCATTAGTTTTGGATGTAGTGTTCCATGATTCATTGTTTGTGCATAACACCCAGTGCTCTATGCAGAACGTGCCCTCTTTAATATCTGTCCCCAGGCTAACCCATCCCCCTCGCCCCCTCCCCTCTAGAACCCTCAGTTTGTTTTTCAGAGTCCATTGTCTCTCATGGTTTGTCTCCCCCTCTGATTTACCCCCCTTTATTCTTCGCCCTCCTGCTATCTTCTTTTTTTTTCTTAACATATATTGCATTATTTGTTTCAGAGGTACAGATCTGTGATTCAACAGTCTTGCACAATTCACAGCGCTCACCATAGCACATACCCTCCCCAATGTCTATCACCCAGCCACCCCATCCCTCCCACCCCCCACCACTCCAGCAACCCTCAGTTTGTTTCCTGAGATTAAGAATTCCTCATATCAGTGAGGTCATATGATCCATGTCTTTCTTTGATTGACTTATTTCACTCAGCATAACACCCTCCAGTTCCATCCACGTCGTTGCAAATGGCAAGATCTCATTCCTTTTGATGGCTGCGTAATATTCCATTGTGTATCTATACCACGTCTTCTTTATCCATTCATCTGTCGATGGACATCTTGGTTCTTTCCACAGTTTGGCTATTGTGGACATTGCTGCTATAAACATTGGGGTGAACGTACCCCTTCGGGTCCCTACTTTTGTATCTTTAAAGATGAGAAAGTTCATATTTATGAAGGCTTTTCCATTCTGATTTTATGATTTTCATAATTATAACTAAACAGATTTGTTATATGTTATGGTTGCAGGTTTCAGACTTGTATCCAAACTTGATAAATTTGTATGTAGACGTTATAGTTATGTGTTACAGTCCCTGTGTTTCAATGTCTTTACATATCTGACATTATAACAATGACATTTTCTGGATTTACTGCTGGAGATACCTGTCCTCACAGTCTAGTTCTTAAAAAATCCTTCATATTCAAAAGGAGTTAGTGAGTGGGAGGCATCACATTTGTTCTTTAAGAGATTTTAAATAAGAAACGAATCCGTTAAACAATCTGCAAGGAAAACCATCTCTCTTAGTAGTTTCCATGTTCTTAAAATTCCCCAAATGTTCAGTTTTTCTTTGGTAATTTAATTTCTGCTGCAGATGTCCATCCAATTTATATGTGATTTATCATAGATTTTAATTTGTAGTGAAAGTGCTGGGACATATTTGCAAAGAGATAATATATATTTTTTCCTTACCTCATTCCTCATTCCAGTTTCAATTAATAATTGGTTTTTCCCATTATTATGAATTTATCTTTGGACGTTAATGCTTTTGGACAATGACTAGTCTCACAAGGTTCTTCTCCAGCTGTCACATTGCAAACCTGACACACCTGGAATCTTCCCATGCCAATGTTGCTCTAAATGTATCTTAATTAAAAAATTATTTTAGTTTTAAGACTTTGAGTCGCTTTATGTTAGAAAAGGGGTTATAGAATCAGAAGTTTGGGGAAAAAAGTCAGAGCCAAATAAAACTTGTAATTTATTTGATTCAAAAATGTTATCTGTATCATACCTGGAGAATAATCATCTTACCTTGTTATGATCTTCTTCAGAGATAAGGAACTTACTCCTGGATACCCCCAGTCACCATTCAGGCCTAGTTTTCACAAATACAATGTGTGAATACTTAAAACACGTTGGTTACCTTTATATGAACCAGATTATCCTCGTGTATATAGTAAAAATGTAATACTTGCCCTGCCTACTTCATAAGAAGGCAGTATAGCCTGATGGTTGAGAGAAATGAGCTTTGTGGTCAGACTGGCCAGTGTTTAAGTCTTAGCTACTTAGTTCAGTGTGTTTCTGGGATGGTTACTTGACCTGTCTGCATAATGGGGGGAAATAATACCAACCTGTGGGATTGTTATGACGATGAAATTCAGCAATGTTTTTTATATGCTTAGTGTAACGCTGGGCATATTATGAGTTTCCTCAATTAATTGTGTCATATTTATTCATCTATAGTTACATATTTATGAAGATCCCATAAAATACACACAGAAGTGGTTTATAACTGTAAAGGAGCTATTCAGATGTGTTGGCATCATTGCTTGAACATTCTGGTCTTTTCTGAGCCTGGGCTTTGAGTTACAAACCTCCTGGGAATCTGAATGCAGCAGCCACTGAGCCACAGGAAGGCCCATCCTTGTCCAACTTCTGTCTTTGGCCTACATAGGACCTGCCATCTATTGGGCAGCCACTGTACTCCAGGTCCTGTGTTTTGCCTACTTTATTATTAACCCTCACGACAATCCTCCATGGTAGGTATGATTCACATTCTACAGATGAAGAAACAAAGCTCAGCAAATTTAAACAAATTTCATAATTTACCGAAAGTTTATCTTAAACAGCTGTTAAGTTGGGTAATTAAAATAAAAACTCAAGTTTATCTGGTTTTAAAGTATGGGTACTTTTCACTATACTGTGTCTCCTGGTGGGAGTGTAACAACAGTGAGTCAGACAGATTTCTACCTTGTCCTGGATCTGCCACTCACAAGCCCTGTGTCCTTCGGTGACTTGGCTTATTACTCGAACCTAAGTTTCTTCATCTGTAAAATGGCAGTAACAAGACTTACCCCACAGGAATGTTGTATTGAATTAGAAAAAACATCGTAAGTGATAGTAAATAATAGGTGTTCATATTTTATCTTGTCTTTTGGTGCTTGCCATCTCCCATGGGGGTGCTGGAAATCTGCTCCTCCCTCTTCAGGCCAGCAGGGGGCAGTAGAGACCATAAAGGATGTGACCAAACCAGGACTATAGCTTTAAACACCCCCAGCTGGTGTCCACCTACCAGTCTAGGAATCTCTGAATCAGATGAGATCCTTAGTAGTCTTTGATTCTAGCTCTTAGAGGGAAAAGAAAAGAAAAAAACTCCTGATGTTATATACATTAATAGACAAAACCAGCCACAACAGTAGTAATCCCTTGTGTTTGGCTAAGACTCAGAATAGATGGTTTTATATTATACACAAAGCCATTCACAGTTGGCTCGTGTTAGCGGTTTCATTAACCTCATGAAGACATTAATGTTGTTAGGAAAACAAAAGGAGAATCCCTCCAACTCCTTCATTAGACCCAATGAGCAGAGTGCTGCAGCACAAAGGAGGTCCATGCCACGCCCGTCTGTGCTCAGGCTTGCAGCCACCGTGATTCCCATTAGATTGCTACTCGCCAGTCATTAAATCAGCCTCATTTGTGGTATGGAGCCATCATTCCCAAAATAGGTTGCTTTCAAGAAATGAATATTGGTAAGTGATAATGAAGACAAATTAACATAAGATTAAACACAGATGCAGATAGGACCAAACATTGATAGATGGAATGGGGGTAGTATATCCCAGTTGCTTTGAAATATTATTTATTCTTTCTTCTTACCAAAACTCTAGGAGATCCTTATTATTTTCATTTTTACTCCAGTTTCTCTGGCCTGTTCCCACTTGCTGTCATGAGCCCCTGGGAAGTTCTCTATGTTTTTCTGGTAGTTCTCAAAGGTGGCAGTGGTGTGGGGTGTCTCGTGTGTATCAAGAACAAATACAGCGCGGCACGTGCGTTTTTTTTCCTCCTGCTCTCAGGTCTCCAAGTGCTGAGGTCTGTTACTCCCACTGGCCATGGTTTCCTCTACTCTGTAATGTGGTGACTGTTTCTGCTGGTTATTATGTTGGGTGTTTTCCGGCTCTGAAGGTGATACACTTGTGGTGTTTTAGTTCAAGTGTGTATGTGAAGGTTGTACCTCTTTCCTCTTAAAAAAAGTCATATCCTGTTAGACACTCTTAATTCGGTATCAAGAGGCCCTTGGATTCTTTATGAAAATAGGCATTTTTTGGGTCCATCCTGCCAATTTCTCATCCTTCAGTTTGAGCTTAGATATCCTATTTTCCAAGAAGTCTTCCCCAGGTTGCTCTGTGAGCATTCCCCACCCCTTTGATCCCAAAGTGCCCTGCTTACTGTCTTGGCACACTACTTCGACAAAAGTCTGGTGGGGCAGATGACAGGTAGCTCCTTATTTGCTCTTGAATCCCCAACACCTAGGGCAGTGCCTGCCCTGGCATGGGCACTAAATCCATGTTCATGAAGCAAATCTAATTTCCTCTTTGGTTTTGTGATTATTACTGGTTTTGTTCCTTTTGCCCCTTTAACTTTCATTACTTCAGTTTGGTGCCTGCTTTCTTTGACATTATACTCTGAGTGCCTCTTTTTACCTAGTCCTCTGGATTAGTGGTCTGATTTTGAATCATCCACCAGGTTTTAAACCAGTACTTTCTTTTGATGACTGTATTAGCTTCCTGGGGCTGCTGTAACAAAGTACAACAAGCTCGATGGCTTAGACACCAGGAATTTATTGTCTTAGTTCTGGAGGCTAGAAGTCAGGAATCAAGGTGTCAGCAGGGTTGGTTCCATCTAAGGGCTAGGAAGGAGACTCTGTTCCATGTGTCCTCTGTTAGCTTTTGGTGACCTCAGCTGTCTCTAGCTTGTTGGTGGTGGTCTCCCTGTGTCTTCACATCATCCTCCCTCTGTAAGTGTTTGTCTCTATGTCAGAATTCCCTCTTTTTATAAGGACACCAGTCATATTGGATTAGGGTCCATCCTCATGACCTTGTTTTAACTTGATCATCTGCAAAGACCTATTTCCATATAAGGTCACATTCACAGAGAGTTAAGATTTCAACATCATTTCAGGAGACACAGTTCAACCCATAACAAGTGCCTCATCTGGTAACACCTCAAGGGTAGATGGTGCCACACAGCTGGCCTAGTTTGGCCAAAACTTCCCATAGTGGCTTCTCTTTTCTAGGAGAATTATTGCCGGTTCACTTTCCTTTTCCAGCTTCTCAAGGAGAGCACAGACTAGAACCTGTTTATTATGTTTCACATTCAGGTAGATTGGGATGTACATTTATTTTGAGAAGTGAAAAAAAATTGCCCAGGCTAATCAGCATTGGCACTCAGCTGAAACCAAGTTTAGTAACACTCTGGGGTATTCAGGGCTTCTGTCCTTATAGCCCGTTTGTGGGAAGACAATGTATCATTAACTGGAATGATATAGCAGCCTCCTGATAATATATTCCAGCATTTTATTGGTTTGCTACCTCTGAATGGGTTAGGAATTCTCTGAATAATCCCACTGAGGCTGGGTAATCTTAGAAAATGATAACAGTGAAGCAATCAGAATAAGCTTGTTTGTTACAATCCTTTGGGATCACCCCTAAGGAGAAAACAAAGTCAAAAACATCAGAAAGAAATGGAAGGACACACAGATAGTTCATAAACCGAGCATCAGAATGAAAAGGAAAGCAGTGGATGCACCTCCAGAAACACCACCTCAGTCAAGGTTAAGCCAGTGATTCAAATCTAAAATAGAAATCGGCTAAATCTTCCACTGGATTTACTTCTTCCACTCAGTTCTTTCTCCTTATCTGGAAAGCAGAAACAATTGCCCTCTTCCCTTCTACTGTTGTGAAATGAATATGAATAATCTGAGCTTTCAGAAATTGTTCAAAACTCCCTTCCTCCATTCCCATCAACATACCTTTGTGAGCCTGATTTCTCCACCACAAGAACATAGAAACAGTTTAAGATATACAAATCCCCTTGATTATTGTCAATCCAGCCTAGACTAGGTAAGTTAACAAGCCAGTTCATGTATCATTCAAAAGTGTAAGTATTGATGTGCACTGTATTGGTTCAAAGAGTGCATACAGGATTTTAATATAGAGAATATTTTGTGAGGGCTAATGAGATGATACCCGTGACTGTACCAAGCACAGTGCCTGGGATTGAACAGGTGCTCAGTGCATGTTTCTTCATTCATTTATTAACTCCTGTACCAAGACTCTCAGTGGGTGATGGCTTCCAGCACATTATGCTAGGATTCTGGAACACGTGTGTGAGGGAGTATGACCTACTTTACTGACAGTGGGTTACAGTATGTTCTTACCTTTTATTTTCCAAATAACTGCTTGAGAGTACACATGTTTATTATTAAGTCCAGAGTTTCTGATTTTATTTATGTTATTATTTTTAAAAGACTTTTATTTGTATTTTTTTAAAAGATTTTATTTATTTATTTGACAGAGAGAGACATAGTGAGAGAGGGAACACAAGCAGGGGGAGCGGGAGAGGGAGAAGCAGGCTTCCCGCTGAGCAGGGAGCCCAATGTGGGGCTCAATCCCAGGACCCTGGGATCATGACCGAGCCGAAGGCAGACACTTAACGACTGAGCCACCCAGGCGCCCCTAGACTATTTATTTTAGAGAGAGGGAGAGAGAGCATGAACGGGAAGGGCAGAGGGAGAGGGAGAGAGAATCTCAAGCAGACTCTGTGCTGAATGCGGAGCCCAATATGGGGCTCTAGCTCACAACCATGAGATCAGGACCAGAGCAGAAACCGAGTCAGATGCTTAAACAACTGCGCCATCCAGGCGCTCCTATTATTTTTTTTAAGTAGGCTTCACACTGGGTCTGAATTCCCGACCCTGAGATCAAGGCCTGAGCTGAGATCAAGAGTTAGACCCTTAACCACTGAGCTGCCCAGGGGCCCCATGTTTCTACTGATGTTATTATTTAAACATATTTTTGTGTTTACCAACAAATATTAAAAAGTATTTCCATCAATGGATGAATAAAAAATGTGCATATATATAATGGAATATTATTCAGTCTTAAAAAAGGAGGAAATTCTAGCACATGTTGTAACATGGATGAACCTTGAAAACATTATGCTATGTGAAATAAACCAGATACAAAAAGACAGATACTGTATAATTCCACTTCTGTGAGATCTTCAGAAGAGACAGAAAGGAGAATAGTTGTTATCAAGGGTGGAGGGAAGGGAGGAATGGAGCTTACTGTTTAGTGGGTACAGAGTTGTAGTTTGGGATGATGAAAAAGTTCTGGAGACGGATGGTGTGGTGGTGGTTGTACAACATTGTGAAGGTACTTAATGCCACTGAACTGCATGCTTAAAATGGTTAAAATTGTGACTTTTATGTATGTTTTACTACACTATAAATATACAAAAGAGAAAAAAAAAAGACTACCTATTTGACTATACCCTGTGGGACAGTAGTGGCTCTCTGAGGAAAAAAGGAAAAGCATTATTTATAGCATTTGCTGATTTCTGTGGTGTAAATGCTTCCCCCAAGGCCAATTTCAAGCTATTGACCTGATGACTTTGAACTTGGAGTTCAAAGAGAAGAGCAAAATTGGCTCTTCTGAGCCCGCTCCTATCTGGGAAATGAGAAACTTACTATGACTTTACTTTTTCCTTCCTCTCTCCACTTGCCACTCTTTGTTGTAAACTGGAGTTTTAAATCCAGGTTATTAGATGATTATCACTTTTATCCTGGGCAACATATGGCCTTTTAGTGATAATTTGACATACATATTAATTTTTTGTCTATATGTTCACTAACCACTTTCTTTTATAATATCAACTTTCCCTTTCTTGAATTTTTGGTTTATTTCATCTTTCAGTTATATATATATATATATATATACTCTAGATGTTTTTTTCATGAAGAGTACATGAGTGTTTTAATTTCAGAATATTTAAATTTCTGATTTTTTATTTTGCCTTTGAAGATAACTACTCGAGTAGAGTGTTGTACTTTTTTCCCCTCAAGATTTAGTTCGTAAAGATTGAGACCAATCTGATATTTGCTCTTTTGCACATCATTTTTTATTTGGTTGTATTCTTGCATATTTTCTCACTAATCTTGAAGTTCAAAATTTTATCTAGGTTACATCTAAATAATTTTGCCTGGTACTCTTTTAGGCTTTGGGATTTGCAAATGAATTCTTCATCTTAAGACATTCGCTTCTAATTTTAAAAAGTTATTTCTTCTCTCTCCTCCATTTTTACATCTGACATTACTTCTATAGATAAAATCTTAATCTCTCCATAGATCTTACCCTTTCTTTCATTAAATTAGCCTATTAATCAATTTCTTCTGCATTTGTGGAAGAATACTTTGAGCTTGACTTCTATAATCCTGATTATAGGGGTGCCGGGGTGGCTCAGTCTGTTAAGCGTCTGCCTTTGGCTCAGTTCATGATCCCAGAGTCCTGGGATCAAGCCCCATGTCAGGTTCCCTGCTCGGCGGGAGCTTGTGCTCTCTCCCTATCTCTGTCACTATCTGTCTCTCTCAAATAAATAAATAAATAAATAAATCTTTATAATCCTTATTACATTTTAGAAGGATCTAATCAGTTACTCATATCCATTGTAGTGTTTTCACTACATGTTTTCATCACAGTGTGGTTTTTGTTTTTGTTTTGTTTTTTGATGTCAGGTTATTGTGACTTCTTAATGGTCTGTTGTGGTTTCATGTATGTGTGAACTTTTCTCTCAGCTCTTCTTTTGAGAACACTTATTGGGAAATGTCTAAAATTCTCTCCTATTCCTGGTGGTCACATATGTGATCGCATATTATTCTGGTTCCTCATGTTGCTCCCCTTCATTTGATTTACTTTATAGCTTTACATGTTTGGTTGTCCTCCCCGGCCCCCCCCCATTTGTTTTCTTACAGAAGAATGTCAATACTTGTCCTCTACTGGTAGTTGAAGTGGGTCTAGTGGAGAGAATGTGGATCCTTGTTTGAATATTTCAGACATAAGTAAAGAAGAAAGAAAAAAGGAAAAGATTAATTAATTTAAAGATTTAGCACCCTAGCAGGAAGAGTAGGCGCTAGAACCAGCATTTATTTCCATGTTCATTGTGGCAATCAGATTTCAACAAGGGCCATTGCACACTTTCTGGTGTGGCAGGGTTGCTCTCCAAATGAGTGAGCCATGGCAGTGCCCCTGTACATGGGCAAACATAGCAGTCTCCCCTAGATGGGAGTGAGGAGGGGTAAGCCCCTCCAAGAGTCTTTGCTTATTGTGGTCTCTAGCACCCATGCTTTTTCCCAAAGGCTCAGGTGGGAGTTAAATGTGATAAGACCACCTTTGCCTCCCTCAATTGCTTGTCCCTTTCGGTGGGTTCTGTTGAGCTCTCTTCCATCTAATTTTTTTTTTTTAAAGATTTTATTGAGACAGCGAGAATGAGAGAGAGAGAGAGCACATGAGAGGGGGGAGGGTCAGAGGGAGAAGCAGACTCCCTGCTGAGCAGGGAGCCCGATGTGGGACTCGATCCCGGGACTCCAGGATCATGACCTGAGCCGAAGGCAGTCGCTTAACCAACTGAGCCACCCAGGCGCCCCCACCTAATTTTTTAAGTAAATTCATCCAACACATGAGAGAAGTCATGGGAATGGTCAGCTCTTCCTTCTATTTAGTTCCCTTTGCATACCTCAGTGTTTCTTGTGTGAAGATGTCAGATACTTTTCTTGCCATTACAATTTTTTTTAAAGTTTTTACTTATTTGTCAGAGAGAGAAAGAGAGAGAGAGCACAAGCAGGGGGAGCGGCAGGCAGAGGGAGAAGGAGGTCCCCGCCGAACAGGGAGTCCAATGCGGGACTCGATCCCAGGACCCTGGGATCATGACCTGAGCCCAAGGCAGATGCTTAACTGAGTCACCCAGGTGTCCCACTATTACAATTTTTAAATAATTTAAATTGGCGCCCAGAATGCGATATGCCCAGGTGGAAAACTTATGTGGAAACCTAACAAATGAGATAATAAACTAATTGTATGAGTTTAGAAGGTGGCAGTTCTGTGCTGCTGAGAGATTGATGCATGTGTGCTGCCAGCACAGCTTCTTCAACAGGCCAGTGCTTGCTCCATTATCAGGTCGGCCTGTGTGGGTTCTGCCTTTTCAGCAGTGTAAGCAGTGTAACCTACTTTATTAACTTAGAGTGCAGATATGGTCATACCACCTCAATTTAAGACCCCAGGTATTCTGGTAGGAAGATATCTGGTGTTTTTCCAAGAACTCCAAAGGCTTACCTTATTGAAATTGAGGGAAGGGTTATTTCTCCTTTTAATGCTGGAATTAGAGGGAAACGAGAAGCCTGGTCATTAACTCAACAGCACTGCCGTTGAAGCTGGATGCTGTCGTATCCCGTGAATGTTGATGTTTCCCTTTGCAATATGGTGATGGTCCAGGTTCTTGTGTCAACCCCTGTGGTGCCTTACAGTTGGGCTCCAAGATCATACTTGAGTCCCTAAGTCCATACTCAAATATTCTTTAGTCTATAGTCCAATGTCCTCTAAACATAACATTGTGCTTAGATGGCTGGGGCCCAAGAGACTTCCAGGTATGCATTGTATTATTTCCATGCCCCCTGACTTCAGAATCTCAGGCCTTTTGAGCTCAGATTGCTAACATTTCCACAGGTAATTTTATTCTAGAGGGCTTGTCTTTCTTTCCCATGGGCCTTATTCTGGGCCACCCTGGTCTACGATCATTGATCTTCCTGACTTTGAATCAAGGAACAGGGTTTGAGGGTACCAGTCCCTTCTGTCTTGGAATATGCAGTATGCACATTGGTTCACCTTTTCAGCCAGAAACCAGCCCAGTTGCCAGTGGGTGTTATGAGGTGTTTGACTTGGTAAGGCACAAATGTTTCTATTATATTCTGCCAGAGCAAAGGTGCATACTCATCCTTTATAAGAGAGACTACTCAAATGATTCTTTGAAGAACAGATGTCTAGTTCAGAGTGCCACTGTGTCCCTGCCTATTTTGAAAAGCAGTGACTTTGAGTGACCGTGCTTCAGTGGCAGTGACTACTAATACAAAAGGAAATGTAATCCCTCTCTTTCTTGCTGTTCTTTCATCATTCTATTTATTTTATAAGAGAGCATGACTAATGAGGGTATATTGAGTCACAGTGTTCGAAAAGGCAGACAGGTACTAAGTGTATCAGCTGGAACACAAACCCAGGCCTGGCTGGCTCTTACCACCATACTCGATATCGCTGGAAGTTTGAGTTATTGGCATACAACAGTATTAATTACATGTGCATGAAAACAGACTGGGGGACATTAGGCAGGTGTGACCATAAAAACTGCTCTGTTTCAGTAGATTTAATTGTCTCCCACTGTTGGTTTGAATTGGTTGTGAACACACTGATAGAAGGTAATCAAAGAGCTGAATGAACCTGGCAGTTGTAAATGGAAGCATGGGGTCCCGTTCAGGCCAGTACAGAAGTGAATCCGTCCATTGTTTTTAAAAAATAGGCCAAATATTTCTCTCTTGTTCCCTAGGAGGCAATTGGAAGAGACATGCTGATAGCTCCCCTTGGGGCATTAACTGGAATCAAATTAGTGAAGTGAAGCTTAAGTTGGTCATTTTATTCCCAGTTCACAAAAACAGGAAGTGAATGGTAGTGGGAGCAAAGACATACTTTCTAGTTCATCAAAGATTACAAATTGTATTAGTGGGGTATTTGCATTGTAGTAATTACTTCATGGGCACTGCAATGTAAAAGTAGCACTTCAGATAGATTCCAATTTTTTTGCTATGGTTCTTTTATAAAGCAAGTCTTTTCTACTGTGATAAATATCTTAATAACCAACATGGACATCTCTCCTTGCCTTGCTTACTGATTCTCCAGTGACATAGTTCATGATCTGCATTTAATTTGTGCTTTTATAGGAGATAAACACAGCTGCCTTGTCTGCAGGGCATGGATAGCCTTTATGAAAGTGGGGTGTGTATACCCTCATGAACTTCTGGCCCACATATATATGTATTTTTTTTAATGTTTCAAGTTTTTATTTAAGTTCTAGTTAGTTAACATATAGTATAATATTAGTTTCAGGAGTAGAATTTAGTGATTTATCACTTACATATAACACCCAGTGCTCATCACAACAAGTGCCCTCTTTAATACCCATCCTCCATCTAGCCCATGCCCCTGCTCACTTCCCCTCCAGCAACCCTCAGTTTGTTCTCTATAGCTAAGAGTCTCATGGTTTGCCTTCCTCTCTTTTTTTTCCACTTTCCCCTATGTTCATCCATTTTGTTTTTTAAATCACGCATATGAGTGAAATCATATGGTATTTGTCTTTCACTGTCTTATTTCCTTTACCATGATACACTCTAGCTCTATCCACGTCATTGCAAATGGCAAGATTTCATTCTTTTTGATGGCTGAGTAATATGCCATTGTATATATATACCATAACTTCTTTATCCATTCATCTGTCAATGGACATTTGGATTTTTTCCATAATTTGGCTATTGTTGATAATGCTGCTGTCACCATCGGGGTGCATGTGTCCCTTCGAATCAGTGTTTTTGTATCCTTTGTGGCCCATATGTTTTGAGTGCCTTATGGTCATGACCTAATTTTCAAGACATCTTTTGAGGAGTCAAAGAAAAAAAAATGAACCATCCCATAGGCCCCATTAACATTTTCTCAAGATAGAAACAGAAAAGTTGGAATATCCTAAATCAGAAAAGAAATTCTTGGGCAATAGGAACCAGTATGGGGATACTTTCATTCTGGGGGTTTAGAGATGTTTGTTGTGCATGTTTCCTGGAGGATCACGTTGCAACTGTAAGTAAACCTCTAAGGATCCGTGTACACAGAAGCCTGAGAGAAGAATAAGGCAGGCTTTTAGTGCCTCATTGCATTGTGCTTTTCTCCTCATCCACTAAATTATGAATGTGATGAAGTTACTCAAATTCCTGTGAAGTCAAATGAGAGTTCAGTGTATTTTCAGTTGAATCACCCAGCTTGACTATTGACACGTGCAATGTTTAATTTATTGTCGCTTATATAGTTATGGACATTCAGTATAAATGAAAACAATCTGGTTGCATTTTTAAAGCAGTAGCCCCACCTGGGAATATGAACAATAAATGGATGTGGCAACTTTCAGAAGGAAAGAAACTTTAAAAAAAGTGTATCCCTCTTCATATTACAATATCTAAATAGGACTATCTAATGGAGCAACCATTCATTTTTAGAGCTATTATCATGTTCCTGGCCTTGTGCTAGAGTCCGAGGTTCCTGAAATGAGTAAAATAGTCTTGCTTTGAAAAAAAAGCTCATAGTCCTTTATTAGAAGGTTAAATTATTTATTTTTAGTAAACTGCAATGTGTCTTAAACCTGCGAATATAAACAATGAATTAAGGTTCTGTGTGATAACTTATTTTGTAAATAGGGATTATTTTTGTAAAAAGAAAAGTTACTATAGATTGATCTTTTTATATCCTGTTTCTTAAAGTGAGGGCCTATCTGTAATGTGGCTGCTCCTTAGCATAGGTGTTTAAAATAAAAAGATGGGGGCACGTGAGGCTTGCTGAGCTTTTAGTATTCTGGCTGCTTACCTCCCACTTCTCCCCATTTCAACCTTCCGCTTCAAGGGCTGCTTCCCTTATGGGTCCTCATACAGCTCTTTCTCTTGGTAATTTGTTCCATGTTTCTTTCACCCAGAATTCCTTATTTTCTCTGATTATAAACCTTTTGTTGATTTTAAGGTTTGATTCAACTTTCTCTTCTTCCTAAACGTTTTTCCTACCCTTATCCAGAACTCTTTTATTCACTGAATTCTGGAAAAAATGTCAGGCCAATTAACACTGGATCAGTTTCTAGTGTTACAGTAATGTTAATGATAAAAACAAGAACAACTTTTACTAATTGCATACTGGGTGCCAGTGTTACCACCACCTAATACACAGGCACTATTATTATCTTCATTTTATAGATGAGAACATTAAAGCCCAGAGAACTTTAGTAACTTAATCAAGATCATGCAGCTGGAAGCTGGTAAGAGCCGGACTATTTGACTCCAGAGCCTGAGGTCCTAACCACTGGTATTTTTCAATGTGTGGTCTCCTGACCATGTGGATTAGTTAGAATCACCTATATGGGTGCTGTTAAAAATGCAGGTTACTGAACACACCCCAGAAGTACTATCTTAGAATCCATGGGTCTAAGTGTGGAGCCTGGAAATCAGCATCCTTATGCTTCATGAGGGATTTTTACAAACTATATTTTGGAAAACCACATACTTTGCTGACTTTACACTTTTATATTTATCTCTCTAATCAGACTGTAAACCTTATTTTTTATTTTTAAAAATTTTAATTCCAGTATAGTTAACATACAGCGTTATATTAGTTTCAGGTGTACAATATAGTGATTTGGCAATTCCATACATTACATACAGTAATTCCATACATTACTCAGCGCTCGTCATGAAAAGTGTGCTCTTAATCCTCTTCACCTGTTTCACTCAGTCCCCACTGACCTCCCCTCTGGTAACCATCGGTTTGTTCTCTATGGTTAAGACTATTTCTTGGTTTGTCTCTCTTTTTTCTTTGCTCATTTGTTTTGTTTCTTAAATTCCACATGGGAGTGAAACCATATGGTACTTGTCTTTCTCTGACTGACTTATTTCACTTAGCATTATACTCTCTAGCTCCATCCATGTTGTTGCAAATGACAAGATTTCATTCTTTTTTATGACTGAATAATATTTGTATATATCCGTATATATACACCACTTTTTCTTTATCCATTCATCTATTGACGGACACTTGGGCTGCTTCCATAATTTGGCTTTTATTGTAGATAATGCTGCTATAAACATGGGGGTGCATCTTTCCCTTTGAACTAGTGTTTTCATATTTTGGGGGTAAATATTCAGTATGGACTGTAAACTTTTTGAGGTCAGGGATTATGTTAGCCACTACCTTCTGAATCCCAAAGTCTGCAATAGACATTTAGACATTTACTACATGCTTACTCAATAATTGGATTTTTTATGGAGAGAGCAAAATTAAATGTATTCATATAGCAGTGGGAAAGATTCAATCTGATGGAACTTCCAGTTAAGGCATCTGGTAATAATCAAAGGCCCTGCAGAGTTAGAACCCAGAGTTAGGGCCAATCTTATGAATACTTCTCTAGGTTCTGACACTGACTCACTGCATCCTCATTTCCTGTTTCAGTTTGCCTGCCTTTAAATTTGAGGATATTTTAATAATAAAAGGACAGAGATATTTGTGGGAGTTAATAATTGTAATTAGAATATAGAATTTTAAATATTTTTAAAAATTTATTTAGAGAGAGTGACAGTGAGTGAGAACTCGTGCATGGAGGGGAAGTGGGAGAGGGAGAGAGAAACCCAAGCAGACTCTGCATTGGGTATGGAGCCCGCCATGGGGCTTGATCTCATGACCCTGAGATCAGACCTGAGCTGAAACCAAGAGTCAGATGCTTAACTGACTAAGCCACCCATAGAATATAGTATTTTAAAAGTGATAAGAGTAACATAACATTTAGACATTTAAGATAATAAATGAAGTTATCTTATGATTGGAATGAGATCATACAGGTAACATAACATTTAGACATTTAAGATAATAAATGAAGTTATCTTATGATTGGAATGAGATCATACAGGGAAAAGCCCACTTCCTATCCATTGTGACCAAATTTCCACATCAATTTAATAGATATTAAGGGCTCCCACAGAGTTTTCCTATACCCTCTACTTTGGACAATTGTTGGGCAAGCCACTTGTGGCCTGTCGCTATTGTGTGGTAACAGGGTGCTCTCCTTCCTGCACACCGTCCAATCCACTTCATTTTATAGATGAGAACATCATCCAGTTCAGGCTCTTAGTTTAAACACAAGCTATGTGATTTCTCAAGATCAAGCTAGAATTTTAACCCAGATTGTAATATTCCAAATTCAATATTTTCTCACTACATCATGCTGTGTCCTTTCAATACATGTTATTGAGGGTGCCTGTGTGGCTCAGTCATTAAGTGTCTGCCTTCGGCTTGGGTGGTGGTCCTGGGGTCCTGGGATCGAGCCCCACATCAGGCTCCATGCTAGGCAGGAAGCCTGCTTCTCCCTCTCCCACTCCCCCTGCTTGTGTTCCCTCTCTCGCTGTGTCTCTTTTTGTCAAATAAAATCTTTAAAAAAAAATACATGTTATTGAACATGGTAGCCAAAGAGTAGCCTAGGTAATATGCAAATAAGGCCAATAACACAGAAAAGAGACTTATATTGTTAACCTATTTGTTCTCCAGTCTCTTATGTGGCATCAGCTCCTGAAGGACCATTGATAGTGTATTAACCACTTAACTCTTACCCATCGATACTCAAAATTATGACAATCCAAACCTACCTACCTTTCTTTCTTCCTCTCTCCCTCCATCTCTCCCTCCATTTCTTCGTTTCTATATTTTTTTCCAAACTTTTATTTTTAATCTGAATGCCAACTATATTACTGGGCACTTGTTACCATTAAACCGTAGCAATTGGCTAATGCCCAGTTAATAATTTAAACCTTGTGTGCTACTCTCCAGCTTAAGTGTGTTGCTAATTCTTATCAAAATTTTGATTAAGGAATAGTTTTAGAAACAACTAATGAAAAATATGAACATCATCTAGCATACTCTATTGAGGATGGAAAACATCTAATATTTATTTAGAGATCCAATGGGTTAGGGATAGACTGTCAACGGAGTCAACACCTTTGTCTTCCGGGAAGTCATTTGTTTTGACATTACAAGTCTGTCTATCACTTGCCTGTAAATATGTTTTTAGATTGCCCTGAAAGGAGTAGTTTAAACATTGTAGGAGTATGTAATTAAATAATCTCTTAAGGAGATGCTCCAAAAAGCTTCTCTTTTCCTTAGATGAGTTAAGCCAATATACATGAACTGTTGAAGCCCATCCAAATGAAAGATGAATTCAGCAGCCTCCTTCCTTTAATGGCCTTCTGCCCAAAATAAAACTGGCCAGCAAGCAATATTTATCTCAGTGATGCTGCCATTTCATATCACAGAGTGACCGTATAGTCTCATAAACATAGTCCAAAAGTGCTGACTTTTAAAGGCAGTTGATTTTTTTACTTGCTACTGTTTTATAGCTTTGCATAAAATGCTAATGCCATGACATTTGTAGAACTATTAAATCATTTTAATGAAAGAGTAACAGTTACACAACTAATTCATTTGGGTGCATTTCCCTTGCAGAATCCTTTAGTGGTTGATTGTAATGGGAAGGAGCCTTTTTTTTTTTTTAAGCTCCATAATTTTGTTCTCACGTGGAACCAAATCCCATTATTTTGGTGTAGTTTGTAACCGAAGTCTAATGGAGCCAAATCCATCGACAGAATGTCTTGTCCTGAACCTGAGCTCATTTGCCTCATGGCCCCCACTTAATTTGATCTATAGTCCAGGCAGGCCAAGTCTGCTTTTCTTGAGAAATACAACATTTTGTTTCCCTTTTAAGTGTTTAGGGGTAAATATATAGCCATGCACTTTTAGCTACTGAAAAATGAGCTCAGTGGCCATAACACCAAATCAAGGAAATTGTTTGGTCTTTAAAAATTATCTTGTGATCACATAAGATGGCAGCTGGGATTGATTCTTATCCTAAGCCCACATTTCTTTGTTAATGACCATCCCA
The DNA here is from genome assembly GCF_003265705.2 of Callorhinus ursinus. Classification (NCBI taxonomy): domain Eukaryota; kingdom Metazoa; phylum Chordata; class Mammalia; order Carnivora; family Otariidae; genus Callorhinus; species Callorhinus ursinus. Next base: position 27,445,215 of record NW_027397086.1, on the reverse strand, counting down.
TGCAGCATATGCTGTCATACCTTGGCCTCTTCAGAAGGAAGTAGCTGGAAAATCCTGGAGACATTAAGCACTGTGAGCAGTAGAATTGGATCTGTACTCTCAAATAGATCACCATTGTGCCAACCTGCAGGTTTCTTCTAGAATAGAAATGATTCTTATCTCTAGGTCTCATCTGTGTTTTTAGACAAAGACCCCATTTAGAGATAATTCTTATTTCTTTTTTTTTAAAAGATTTTATTTATTTATTAGAGAGAGAGTGTGCACGTGCTCTCATGTGTGGGAGCAGGGGGAGGATCAAAGGGGGAGGGAGAAAGAATCTCAAACAAACTCCAAGCTGAGCGCACAGCCCAGTGTGGGGCTCAATCTCACAACCCTGAGTTCATGACCTGAGCTGAAACCAAGAGTTGGACACTTGACCAACCGATTGAGCCACCCAGGTGCCCCCTATAATTCTTATTTCTTGAACAAAAAATTTTCTTTTAGAAAATTGTATTTCCTGATGTGCTCAATTGCTTGGGATAACAGAGAGTTAACTTCATTGTTAACATATTTTTTTTGCCCTTACAAAATATATATTCTTGTGAAGTGTGGGAGCCTGCATTTACTTTGCTTACTCTGACTGTAAATTTTTCTTTACTTTCCATAGTTTTGCTTTTCTTCTGAAACAACTAATCTCAAATTCATTCTACTATGAGTTGAAGGATTTTGCTGCTAAAATATTCAACCATTTTGTCATATCTTTTTCTTCACCCCAGGCGTTTCTTGAGCATAGATGTAAAATATTGCAGAGAGATGTGGGAACTAGAATGTATTCCCTCAGGATGAACAGATTCTTTATTAAGCCTAGTATCTGGAACAACAGTGCTTTTCTGTATTTTATCTAGCTTTGATTAATCATTTTGGAACAAAATTTTCTGCTGAAATAATGTCCATACAATATCACTCCAAGAATATAACAATGAAATTGATGTCTTTTTGATTCACTGATGTTCAGTAGTTTTACTATCCATACAATGTTATTGATTAGATAAAGCACATCTATTGAGGCTCTTGTTGGCAGTCTAGTTTACTGTATTTCCTTATTCACAACGAAAGGGGGAGAGTTTCTTTTTTTCTTTTTTTTGTTTCCCTCACTGCTGCCGCTATTGCCAGGAGAGTGATGAGCTCCTAGATAGCTCCCAGAAATATGTCTGTACACACCACTGCCTGCCAGAGTTTGGGAGGTGGGGGGGTGAGTTGGGGGGGGTGAGTAAGGAGACTCTGCTGCGGACACCCCCGAATCACAGGTAGAGATTCCCTGGGAGGCTCCCAGCCTGGAGGGCATGTCCAGCTCTTCCCTGCCCATCTCCACACTCACCCGGCTCTTCCTGTTCATACCACGCATGTTCGTTGCCTGTTCACATTCATTCTCCCCCTTTGCATTGTGATAGGCACGCACTCACTGCTAGCCTCCGCAGGCACACTTTGTTCTGCCAACCACTCTCTATTGATAAGGAGAAATTAATTTATGGGTTGAACACAGTGTGAAATGCCACTGTGACTTCAGTCCGTGTCAGCTGTGGGCTGATGAAGTGCCGTAAGCAGTGTATCATTTCCTCTTCAGGCGTTTCCCCCCTTCCCCAAGGTCCAGCTTCTCCCCTCTCATCTTCCTTCACTATGAGAAAACATTGTCCAGCTACCGTCCAGGGCAGTGACAGCTCCATCCTCACTAGGGTGAGGAGCACTTCCTCTAGAACCCTGTGAAGAACTTAAAAGACAAAATGAGGTTTTGTGCAAGAACTTGTGGCAGGTGTAGTGAATCCCACTCAGGGCCTTGCTTTGTTTGCATAACTGTTTCTCAGGGATACAGTTGGAGGGCTTCAGTTTCTATGTGTGTTTATGTAGGTGCTGAATTGAAGGTGTACAGTTTTATGATATTTTTCAGCTAGATCATCAGAATACAGATTTTGTCTGTTAAAATGTCATGTATTTCTTTGGATTAATGTCTTAATCACTCACTATTTTTATGAGCTGTAGTAAAAATGAAATGAAAATCACTTTGTCACTTAATTCTGCATATCATTAACTATACATTAAACTCCAGGTCTGATACTACTAATAACAACTAACAGTTATATAGTAGTTAAAAGCTGATAAAACACTTCTACAAATATTTGACCCTCACAACAATTCTGTAAGGTACATCTGTAATCCCAGCTTTATTGTTGAGAATACTGAGGTTTCTAAGCATGTAATAAACTGGATGTTTGTTTATTTTTTTCTTTTCTAGCTTTATTGGGGTATAACTGACAAATAAGATTGAATATTAAGTGTGCAGTGTGATGATTTAATATACATATACTTTGTGAAATGATTACCACAATCAGGTTAATTAACATGGATGTTTGTTGCAGATCAGTGTAATAGAAGAGGCCATTTACTATATGTCATTGAATGACCTGAAAAATTACATCTAAATTGTTACCAGGAAATAAGGATGTATATAAAGACTTAATTTGCATAGAGTAAATTTTGGCCACAACAGGTTTAGCATGTTTCCAGAAAGTTGTCATCCAGGTCTGCTGCATAATTTCAATGCTAGATTTGGTTGCCATGAACCCAGCTGCATTTTTAGATGGCAACTGTGCCGTTGTCAGTCCAGCATCAGCCCATGAAAAGGCTAGGATTCTTGTCTTGTAGACAAGATAGAAATTAGTGCTTCTGAGAGGAAAGCATTATAGGACAACAAAGACTTAGAAAGGACCCCACAGACCATTATCACTTTCTTGTTCTTCCAAGAAGAGCAGCTGGTTTTTAGTGTGGTGTATTTGAGTACAAAAAACTACTTTTCAGTACTTCTCCCTTAAGCATGATCTGTCCCCTTCTCCCCCCCTGATTTCAAATATAAGAATTGCTTTGTTGGGGGGCACCTGGGTGGCTCAGTCAGTTAAGCATCTGCCTTCAGCTCAGGTCGTGATTCTGGAGTCCTGGGATCGAGCCCCGCATCGGGCTCCCTGCTCAGTGGGGAGCCTGCTTCTCTCTCTCCCTCTGCTGCTCCCCCTGCTTGTGCAGTCTCTCTCTCTGTCAGATAAATAAATAAAATCTTAAAAAAGAATTGCTTTGTTGGGTGATACCCATTTGGCTAAACTACAGTTACTTTTGTAGTCCTGACACATCTTTTCACGTGCAGACAAATTCAGTCTTCTCCAGGTTCCGTTCTTTTTAGATGTTATCCCTGAGTGATTTTATATGTTCCCAAGTATTCAAGTGTTATTAATATACTGGATTCTCAATCCTATAGCCCAGACTTACTCTTATGTTGTCAGGCTGGTTTGTTTTTTTGTTTTTTCAAATTTAAATCCAGTTCATAATCTTGTCCCCCAAATCTCATTTCTTTGTCTTCATTAATGCAAATTCCATCTCATCCATCCTCTCTTGCATAAGTTAGAAACCTCATTGTTTCTTTTCCTCTGTGTAAAATAGGTTATTAGGTTGTATTGATTCTACCCCTCAAAAATTCCCACAGCTGCCTTTTCCTTTCTGTCCCATGACTACTGCTCCTTCTTTAGCTCATCGTCATCTCCTGCATGGATTGTTGTAACTGATCTTTGATGGGTCTGATGTCTGTGCTGTAGTTTTCTCCTTCCAATCTATCCTCTACATCCTTATCACTGATTTTATGAAACTGATCATGCCTCTCTGCTTGATTAAAATCTTTGAATGTGTTCCTTTAAGGTCAAATTCAATTCCCTATGGGTTATAGTCAAAGACTTCACAATCTGATTACAGTTTAACAACAACATATATATATATATATACACACACACACAAATATTTATGCATATGAATATATATGTGTATATTGGCATATATATGTGCGTGCACACACACACAGAGTCTAGCTTCGTTTTTGCTATTTCCTACTCTGTTACCTATATGCTAATCACTCTAGACAACCCAAAAGTCCTCAAGTATAATGTATATTTTCAAGCCTCCTTGCCTTTGCTCATGCTGTACCCCCTGTTTGGATATCTTTCACTCTATATGATAATATTCTATTTGTGTTCCATAATCAAGCTCAAATGTCATTTCCCTTGTGAAACTTCTCTTGACTGTTCCTTTTCAATTCCCTGTCCAACCCTTTGCTCTCAGGTGGAATTAATCTTTGTGAATATTCCCCCCTGCTATAGAAGACCCTTGATCATTGCATTTAGAATGGATTCAGTCATTGCAGTTATCCCTGTACTGTAAATGTGTCCTCTCCTGAAGGAGGGGAAAAATCAAGGTTTGTTCATGAGGCTTGGTCAATGGTTTTATTAACCTTAGCTCCTCAGATGCTATCTGGTTTCTCCTTATCTGAATCTGTCACATCCCTTTCATTCTCAGACTCCTATAGTTAACCGCTAGAGCCCGGACAAAACTATGCCAAAGCTGGGGAGGGAAATGGTTCAGTAATCCAGGCTTCTTATAAAATTATTCAGTTTCTATGAATTCCTGATTTCTCAGGCTTAATGTTAGCAGTTTTCTGACCCTGTGCCTGACCTGACTCTAGATAGTGTGCCTGTGCTGTTAGCCACCTGCCTAGTTATTTTCTCCTATCAATTAGCTGCCATCTGAATCCTTGGGTACTAGACTGCTGCCATCTGTACCTGACATATCCTTTGGCCATCTGCCAAACTGTCCAACCTTCTGTGCTTTTGTGGTCATCTGAAATTCTTCACCTTAACTCTCCTTGTTCCCATCAAGGACCTCTAGCTTCTAATCTTGGGAGCCAAACCGTTAATACTGAGTAGTATATCTCCCCCCAAAGATAGCACAATATATTGTGGATTTGTATCACAATACAATATGTTGTGAATTTGTTTGTTTGGTTGGAATTAGAGAATATGACTGAGAAAAAAAGACCCAGGAAAGGTAATGTTGATGGGCACAAAAATGGGAATGGGAAAGGTCTGGAGTTTAGGGAACTCTCTATGGGCATGTCTAGGTGACACGTGACAGTAGGAGGATATCTAGGGAGAGGTACCACAGAAGGGGTAAAGAGTCATCAAAGACAACTTCAACTATTTCAGCATTTGGCATAGGCGCGGGCTGAGTTCCAGCTATTTATGTCTTCATTATGAAACATAAAACAAGACGCTCTTACAATTGTGGTAGATATAAATTCAAACTTTTGGAGTTGGGACTAGGTCTAATAATTTAAATACACAATAAAACTCTGTGTATCTCTTTGCATCTAGCATTATACCCTCCAGGACCTCACACTTAAAAACCATTATTGGGGGGCGCCTGGGTGGCTCAGTCGTTAAGTGTCTGCCTTCGGCTCAGGTCATGATCCCAGGGTCCTGGGATCGAGCCCCACATCGGGCTCCCTGCTCAGCGGGGAGCCTGCTTCTCCCTCTCCCACTCCCCTGCTTGTGTTCCTGCTATTGCTGTGTTTCTCTCTGTCAAATAAATAAATAAAATCTTAAAAAAAAACCATTATTGAAAAAAATAATTTCATTGGAATATTTCATTTTATAGAAAAATTCAAATTTAATTGGATAAATTTATGATTACACAATTTATTATTGAAACGTTGTTTACAGTGGGACAATTCCTTCCTTTCACTGGTAGAATCGAAGATTTTGAACATTCAAAGACTTATAATAAAATAATGCAACTTAAGTAGGCATGGTTTTGGTATACTAGGTATCCAGAAATATTGGGTTGTCAGGGAGGGAGTAGAATCTGTTCACCAGGGCCTGGTACCTAGGGGCTGGAGAGTTGTCAGAGATAGAGGCCTGGCCTGGAACAAACACCTGGGCTACTCAAATATAGTACTCGCAAGTTCATTCTGCGAGGGAAAGATGGATATAGCTCCATGAAATCCAACATCAATGCAGTGTATCCACTGCCAAATGATCACTGTTTTGGGAAATATCCATATGGAGAAATTGGAGATGAATTCAGACTCTAGGGGAAGTGACTGTAAAAAACTAGAATCCAGGAGGCACTCTGGTGCAATGGAAGGAGCTCTGCCTCTTGCCAGCAGTGTGAACTTGAGTAGGTTTCTTAAACTCCCTAAGCCTCAGTTTTCTTATCTATTAAGATGATGATACTAGCACCCTATTTAAGGGATACTATGAGATAATGTATTAAATGTATGAAGAACTTAAAATAGTGCCTTGCTAATAGTAGATTCTTAGTAAATCATTCACTATCCACACCACCTAGCCATCCTGAGGTCTTTTTAATGAGCCAGGAATTTAAAGTCACCTTCATTTAATAGGACCCTAGCCAAAAATAACAGAAACGTGGGCAGAAGTCCAGTCCTAGAAAAGGGGCTGCAGCTACAGAAAGTAGAATGGGACTGAATGAATGGGACAAAGGTGGGTGGGCTGCAGCTGCCTAAGGTTTTCATAGTGTACTACTGGTTTCTCTTTCTGGTTAGCAAAATGAAGGAATCAGAAAATAATCGATCATAAAAAGATAATTCAAATGATTTATGGATGCCAGATGTGGAAAGGCAATGATCTTAATAAAAACAACAGTTGTCACAAATGGCCAAGTCATTCTTTGAGGTTATGCTTCTGAGCCCTAGAAGGTAAGAACTATCGTTTTATACCCTATAGATAATATTGTCCTTTTTGCCAGGAATGATAAAGCATTTTTTTTTTCTGTTTAATGCTATTATTTTTAGCAACCTCATGTCCTATTAACTTCTATGTGAAAGAGGACTAAAGTCTAGTGGCCAGGCTAAACTCAAGGAAGACAGTTAAAATCAGGCCAACCAAAGAATGCCTTCCTTTTTTACCCTTGCAGAGTGCTTATGTGACATGAGAAAACAGTCATGATGGGGTAAAATTTGGGGGAAGATAGCAGGGATGACTACAGAAATGAATGGGGTCCTCCCCTGTGCTGTGGATACAGCTTTCATGGGGATTATCAGTTGTTAGTGGACATGTGATTTCAGATCATAATGCATTTATGGTAGTGCTGCCTATTGCTATGCAACAGGGCTGATTTCCCCCATATAAATGAAAGCAGGAATTAAGAAATCTAGAATCACTTATTTGTAAAGTAGTACACATTGGAGCGTCTATTCAACACTTTGTTAGAAAAAAACTACACCTGAAACAGTGAGATTTTGAAAGTTTCTGTTCGCTAATTCCGTAAGGCATAATCAGGTGACTGAAACATTCAGGGCAAAACAGCAGGTTTCATTTAGTAATGGGTTATGGGCCAGATCTGGCTTGCTGCCTGTTTTGTGTTGCCCAAGAACTGAGAATGGGTTTTACATTGTTACATGGTTGAGAAAAATTGGAAAGAAGAATATTTCACGATGCCTGAAAATCTTATGAATTGCATTTTCAGTGTCAGTAAATAAAGTTATATTGCAACACAGTTACATTAATTCATTTTCATGTTGTCTATGGCTATTTTGGGGCTACATGACAGGACTGAGTAGTTCCAACAGAGACCTTATGGTAAAGCCTAAATATTTACTGTAAAGCAAAAAGCCTAAAATATTTACTATCCAGCCCTTTATAGAGTAAGTTTGCTAATCCCTGATCTAGATTTCAGTGTAGCTCAAATAACATAACTAAACATAACTATATTGCTCCCAGGTATTAAAAAAAATGTAGATCCTTAGAGTTTGAAGCACATTGGATGAAAAGGATTGACAAGTATCTGTACTTATCAGTTGAGAAAATGAAATGACAGTGTCTGACACTTAGTGGGTCTTTTGATTTATGAATGAATGAAGTGACTCTGACTTTTGAGGCAGATAACATGCTTATGCTAAATACTTAACTACTGGTTTTTTGTAATAGGAAAGAGGCTATGGCCATGATAGAAACTGGATTAGGATATGTATACAAGTAATATATTCTTATGCTGTTTAATCATAGATGATGATATGCTAATATTTCTTCTTTGAATGTTGATGGAAGCCAAGAGTATGTGCAATAGCCCTTTTAATAATGGTGGTGTTATATTATTAGGAAACAATCAAGGATCAATCTCATTTGTTTTGCAAGCAATACATATATTCTCAAACTAAAAGGCATTAATCTTTTTCCTCAAACCTATTGTATCAACAAGGAATATATTCTGCTGCAACTAGTGGACAACCTGGCAAACAGAGGCTTAAGCAAAGAGGTGTTTATCTTTTTGACTCAACTACGTTATTAGGGACCTAAGCCCTTTCTGTCTTTTCCTTTTGCTGTCGTTGGCAGGTTGCTTTGTAATTTCATAGTTGCACTATAGCTGCTTGAAGGTCCAGACATAACACCTGTGTTCAGGGAAGAAAGAAAGTGTCATGGAGGAATGTATAAACCTCATCAAAATAAGTAAAAGTTCCCAGAATCTGCTGACTTCTGTTTATGTCCCAATGTCTAGAATTTATGTCCTATGGTCACTCCTAGTTTTAAGAATAGGCTGGGGATGGGGGCGCCTGGGTGGCTCAGACAGTTGGGTGTCTGACTTTTGATTTCAGCTCAGGTCATTATCTCAGGATCATGAGATTGAACCCCATGTTGCATGGGGCTCCACACTCAGCAGGGAGTCTGCGTGGGATTCCCTCTCTCCCTCGTCCTCAACCCCTCCCCCCACTCTTGCATGCACGTGGTCTCTCTCAAATAAGTAAATAAATCTTTTTTTTTTTAAAGAATGGGTTGGGAATGTATTCAAACTTTAATGAAGGTAGGCAGGTGGAAGAAGAATGGCAGGCAGCAGGAATGGCCATTGGGGATATCCACTACACCCACTAATAAATGTAAATGACCAACTGCAGAAACATTTTTGAGAACAATCACTCCATCTTTTTGTTCGTTTAAATGCACTTTAAAAAGATACAGATAATCTAATCTAAAGGGCCAAAGCCAAAAGGGGAAATGATTCAGCAGGCACCTGCTGATTTAGGTATCAATGATTGCTATTTCAGAGAATATTGTCCATTCATTTCCAAATTATCCCAAAACATCATCTTTTCTGTATTGTACCAGTATAGCTAATAGTTATATATATTTGGAGCATTGAACCATTTTTGTAACTTCTGCAAAGCAATTAAACTTTTGTGCAGAAACATTTCACGTGACACTGGGCCTAGGTGTGAAAAATATTCATCTGTTTCTTTTAATCCTCAATCTACATTAAAAATGCTAATCATAGAATGTTGGAGCACGTAGGAGGGCCTTCCTAGACCCTTTGGTGCCAAAGCCCTCATTTGTGATTCAAATTGGGCCTCATTGTGCCAGCCCCATGGGAAGGTGTCTGTGTCTTCCTGACAACAGGACGGAGCTTCCTGCTTTGTTATTGTTGCCTTAACGACTTTGCTGAGTTGATATCCAATATATAGGTCACTATTTTCCCTTTCCTGGGACCCCTCAAAAGTACAGCAGATGGAAACTTACGGAGTGCCAGATATTCTTTCTGCTTTCATTGCTTCTCTGGATCCCTTTGAATGGTGAGTGATTTAATTGTGTCTAGATTCGAGTTCTATTGCTGCTCCAGAGTATGTTTTGAGGGGAGGAGTCTTTCTGTTTTACCTATAATCTGATTCACAGGAAATTATAGATGCTGATGAAATTTAAGAGAGAATCCAGTGTAACCTCCTCATTTTTTGGATAAAAAAAAAGAGTCCAATTTGAGTAATGTGCTCAGGATTACACTGAAACTTAGTGTCAATATAAAAAGTTGGTTCTGATTTCTAACCCAATGCTTTTTTCATTATACCATGCTACAGAGAAAAACTATATTCTCTAGGAGGTACATAAAAGCAAGGCAAAACAAAACAAAATGAAAAGATGTCTTGAGCTTTGAGACCAAGATAAAGAGCTACATGCTCTTGTCTTTGACTTGCCCTTTTATTTTTTTAAAGATTTTATTTATTTATTTGACAGAGAGAGACACAGCGAGAGAGGGAGCACAAGCAGGGGGAGCGGGAGAGGGAGAAGCAGGCTCTCTGTGGAGCAGGGAACCCAGTGTGGGACTCGACCCCAGGACCCTGGGACCATGACCTGAGCCGAAGGCAGACTCTTAATAACTGAGCCACCCAGGTGCCCTGACTTGCCCTTTTAAAAACAGCTTAACTGATCATCAGAGAAATGCAAATCAAAACCACAATGAGATATCACCTCACACCTGTCAGAATGGCTAAAATAAAAAAACATAAGAAACAAGTGCTAGTGAGCATGCAGAGAAAAAGGAATCCTGGTGTACCATTGGTGGGAATGCAAACTGTGGAACAGTATGGAGGATCCTCAAAAAATTAAAAATAGAATTACCATATGATCCAGTAATTCAGCTAGTGGTATTTACCCAAAGAGTATGAAAACACTAACTTGAAAAGATGTACCCCCTATGTTTATTGAAGCATTATTTCTAATAGCCAAGATATGGAATTAGCATATATCCGTTGATAGATGAATGGATAAAGATATGGTATAGATTCACAATAAAATATTACTCAGCCATAAAAAAGAATGAGTGAAATCTTGCCATTTGCAACACATGGATGGAGCTAGAGCGTATAATGCTAAGTGAACTCAGTCAAAGAAAGACAAATACCATATGATTTCACTCATATGTAGAATTTAGGAAACAAAACAAATGAACAGAGAATAAAGGAGAGAAACCAAGAAACAAACTCTTAACTATAGAGAACAAACTGTTACTAGAGGGAGAGGGGATTGTTACCTCCTCCCCTCTGGTGGGTGGGTGGATGGGTGAAATAGGTCAAGAGAATTCAGAATACGCTTATCATGATGAGCACTGAATAATGTACAGAATTGTTGAATCACTGTATTGTACACCTGAGGCTAATACAAAACTGTATATTAGCTATGCTGGAATTAAAATAAAAAATGTAAAATAATAAAATAGTGATATAGTGAAAAACTTAATTGAGGAATTACTGGCATTTAACAAACTGCACCTATTTCAAGTATACAGTTTGATAACCTTTGATGTACATACATGCACACCCAGATATACTTGTATATAAATACAATGTAAAATAATAGCTAGAACCAAGATAATGAATATATTCTTCACTCTCAAGAGTTTCCTAGTGAACCTGTGTAATCTTTTTCTTTTTTTAAAAATATAATGTGCCCTTTTTTACTGGCTACTCTTAAAATTTGTTTTTCACTTTTTTTTGATTAGGTATGCCTTGGTGTAATTTTGTTCTTTTATTTGGAGTGCATTGAGTTTCTTGGATCTGTTGATAGCTTTTTATCAAACTTGTAAAACTTTCAGCTACAATTTTTTAGATATTTTCGGTCCTCTTTTTATTCCCCCTCTTTTTCAGGGCCCCCTAAAACACATGTATTAAGCCACTTGAATTTGTCCCACAGCTCACTGATGCTATGTTGTTAAAAAAATTCTCTTTTCTCTTTGTTTTTCTTTTGGATATTACTAATGTCTTCAAGTTCACTGATGTTTTTTTCCCCTTTGTATTGTTATGTTAATCACCATACATTACATCATTAGTTTTTGATGTAGTGTTCCATGATTCATTGTTTGTGTATAACACCTGGTGCTCCATGCAGAACGTGCCCTCTTTAATAACAGGCTAACCCATTCTCCCACCCCCCTCCCCTCTAGAACCCTCAGTTTGTTTTTCAGAGTCCATCATCTCTCATGGTTCGTCTCCCCCTCCGATTTCCCCCCCTTCATTCTTCTCCTCCTGCTATCTTCTTTTTTTTTTTAACAGAGATCTGTACCTCTGAAACAAATAATACAATATATGTTAAAAAAATTCACTGATGTTTTATTCTGCAATTTTTCCTCTTCTTCCATTAATCCCATCAGTGTATTTTTATTTTACACATTAACAGTTATAATCTGTAAAAATTCAGTTTGGGCCTTTAAGATATCTTCTGTATCTCTACTTTTTGAATTTATGGGTTACAGTTATAACTCTTTTTTTTTTAAGATTTATTTATTAGAGAGAGAGTGAGCCAAGAGTGCAAATGTGGGCATGCATGAGCAGTGAGAGGGGTAGGGTGAGAGAGAATCTCAAGCAGATTCCTCTGAGCACCGAGACTGATGCCAGGCTTGATTTTAACAACCCTGAGATCATGACTTAGGCTGAAATCAAGAGTTTGCCTCTTTTTTAAATTTATTTTTTAATTTTATTATGTTAGTCAACATACATTACATCATTAGTTTTTGATGTAGTGTTCCATGATTCATTGTTTGCATATAACACCCAGTGCTCCATGCAGAATGTGCCCTCTTTAATACCCATCACCAGGCTAACCAATCCCCCACCTCCTCCCCTCTAGAACCCTCTATTTGTTTCTCAGAGTCCATAGTCTCTCATGGTTCATCTCCCCCACTGATTCCCCCCCTTCATTTCTCCCTACTATTTTCCTTTTTTTTTTTTAACATATAATGTATTATTTATTTCAGAGGTACAGGTCTGTGATTCAACATTCTTACACAATTCACAGCACTCACTGTAGCACATACCCTCCCCAATGTCTATCAGCCAACCACCCCATCTCTCCCACCCCCCACCACTCCAGCAACCCTCAGTTTGTTTCCTGAGATTAAGAATTCCTCATATCAGTGAGATCATATGATACATGTCTTTCTCTGATTGACTTATTTCGCTCAGCATAATACCCTCCAGTTCTGTCCACATTAATGCAAATGCCAAGATTTCATTCCTTTTGATGGCTGCATAATATTCCAGTGTGTGTGTGTGTGTGTGTGTGTGTGTGTGTACATACACACACACCACATCTTCTTTATCCATTCATCTGTTGATGGACATCTTGGTTCTTTCCACAGTTTGGCTATTGTGGACATTGCTGCTATAAACATCGGGCTGCACATACCCCTTTGGATCACTACATTTGTATCTTTGTGGTAAATACCCAGTAGTGCAATTGCTGGGTCATAGGGCAGCTCTATTTTCAGCTTTTTGAGGAAGCTCCATACTGTTTTCCAGAGTGGTTGCACCAGGTTGCATTCCCACCAACAGTGTAGGAGGGTACCCCTTTCTCCGCATCCCCGCCAACATCTGTCGTTTCCTGACTTGTTAATTTTAGCTATTCTGACTGGTGTGAGGTGGTATCTCATTGAGGTTTTGATTTGGATTTCCTTGATGCCGAGCAATGTTGAGCACTTTTTCATGTGTCTGTTGGCCATTAGGATGTCTTCTTTGGAAAAATGTCTGTTCATGTCTTTCGCCCATTTCTTTATTGGATCATTTGTTTTTTGGGTGTTGAGTTTGATAAGTTCTTTATAGATTTTGGATACTAGCCCTTTATCTGATATGTCATTTGCAAATATTTTCTCCCATCCTGTCGTTTGTCTTTTGGTTTTGTTAACTGTTTCTTTTGCTGTGCAAAAGCTTTTTATCTTGATGAAGTCCCAATAGTTCATTTTTGCCCTTGCTTCCCTTGCCTTTGGCGATGTTTCTAGGAAGAAGTTGCTGCGGCTGAGGTCGAAGAGGTTGCTGCCTGTGTTCTCCTTTAGGATTTTGATGGACTCCTGTCTCACGTTTAGGTCTTTCAACCATTTGGAGTCTATTTTTGTGTGTGGTGTAAGGAAATGGTCCAGTTTCATTCTTCTGCATGTGGCTGTCCAATTTTCCCAACACCATTTGTTGAAGAGACTGTCTTTTTTCCATTGGGCATTCTTTCCTGCTTTGTCAAAGATGAGTTGACCATAGAGTTGAGGGTCCATTTCTGGGCTCTCGATTCTGTTCCATTGATCTATGTGTCTGTTTTTGTGTCAGTACCATACTTTCTTGATGATGACAGCTTTGTTATAGAGCTTGAAGTCCGGAATCATGATGCCACCAGCTTTGCTTTTCTTTTTCAACATTCCTCTGGCTATTTGGGGTCTTTTCTGGTTCTATAGAAATTTTAGGATTATTTGTTCCATTTCTTTGAAAAAAGTGGATGGTATTTTGATAGGGATTGCATTAAATGTGTAGATCCTCTAGGTAGCATTGACATCTTCACAATATTTGTTCTTCCAACCCATGAGCATGGAATGCTTTTCCATTTCTTTGTGTCTTCCTCAATTTCTCTTAACTAAGCCATCCAGGTGCCCCCAGTTATAAATCTTTTAATGTCCTTGTCTACTAATGGTAACATGTTAATGCTAACATGTGTCGATTCTGATAGATTTTTCTCCTCACTTTTGTAGATTTGATAATCTTTGGATTCCAGACATTGTGAGTTTTATTTTTCAGGTTCTGGATACACAGTGTGTAATTTGTAGAGGTATGCCGGCTAAATAAGCGGTGAAACCTAAATATAATTTTTTAAAAAAGATTTTATTTATTTGACAGAAAGAGACACAGTGAGAGAGGAAACACAAGCATGTGGAGTGGGAGAGGGAGAAGCAAGCAGGGAGCCGATGTGGGGCTTAAGTATCATTTACATGCAGAATTTAGCAACAGGTGCATTCATCAAGTATATGTGTAATTTACACATGATGGTGATAGGAAGGAAGAATTAGCATATTTCTTCAGCTTCGTTGCCATCAAACATAATGAATTCTAAAACTATGGATAAGTACATTGTCAAAAAATGTGGTTTAAAGATTTACATATGGGTATCTTCTGATGGTGTAGCTACAGTGACAAAAATATTCTGCAGTATTCAGATTATATGAATTAAAAGTTTATTTTTTAAATAAACATGTTGACATCACATTATACCTATAGATTTTTAGCCTGCTTTATTCACTACCAAGATAATAGTTATTTATCAATATTATATTGGCATCTTTCTCTCTCATCACAATTTATTGTTGCAGGGGATCATCAAAAGGACATGACCAGTTGACCCATGAACTAAATCTGGGCAATTAGAGACTCCTTATCCCCTCCCTTGTATTGGGAATGTATATTCTACCCACCATTCCCACAGTGGGGGCTGTGTCAAGGAGGTAGCCTTGAGTGAGTAAGGTGTTGTTGAGACCATCTGGACTGAATACGTGACTGAACCAAGTTAAGGCCTGTATACAAACTTTTCAGATTCTTGTGGGCAGGTGTGGAGGTCCACTTGTCTTGCAGCTACACAAGATAAGGCTTGTAAGTTCCCTTAAAACTGTCATCTACTTAAAAAACAAAAAAACCTGCTACCTACTAATCTAGAGTGGTCTGCCTTTTTCTTTCATCTCTCCTGGCCCTCTGTGTACAGGGCCAATTTATGAACCAAAATTTATAGAGATAGTATAATATTCCACTGTAACTTTATCTTATTTTTTTTTAAAGATTTTATTTATTTATTTGACAGAGATACAGCGAGAGAGAGAACGCAAGAAGGGGGAGTGGGAGAGGGAGAAGCAGGCTTCCCACTGAGCAGGGAGCCTGATTTGGGGCTCGATCCCAGGACAGGACCCGAGCTGAAGGCAGACGCTTAACCAGCTGAGCCACCCAGGCGCCCCTATCTTACTTATTTAACCAATCTTGTGCTCACAAATAAGTTGAGCCATTTTAAAGATTTACTCTTTTAAGGATTCCTATAATGAACATTCTTATACATGTATGTATATATCCTTATATTTATATCATTATATTCTTGTCCAATTTGCTACTTAGGCTAAATTCTTGTAAGTTGGGGAATAAAGCCAAAGGATACAATACACATTGCCAAATGTGCCTATACTCTCTCAAGAAAAAGTGATATAGTTCATAACTGTTATATCTGTGGTCCTCATTAATAAGAAGATTGCTAACTTTTCAGGTTTATTAAGCATTTGTTTTCACTTTAAAAAGAAAAGATTTTATTTATTTATTTAGGGAATGTGTGAGCTGGGGGAGGGGCAGAGGGTGAAGGAGAGAGAGAATCTCAGGCAGACTCCATGCTGAGTGTGGAGCCCCACGCGAGGCTCAATCTCATGACCCTGGGATTATGACCTGAGCTGAAATCAAGAATCAGACACTCAACCAACTGAGCTATCCAGGTGCCCCTTTACTTTTTATAAGATGTCTGATCATATGTTTTGCTCATTTTTAAAATGGAGTCATTGTGCTTTTCATTTTGATTTATATGAGTTTTTAAATTATCTGTTTTTTAAAAGTTTTATTTATTTATTTTAGAGAGAGAGAGAGAAAGAGTGCATTCACGGGTGCAAGTTGGGGGAGAGCCAGAGAGCACAAGGAGGGGGAATGGCAGAGGGAGAGAAAGAAGCAGGCTCCCTGCCGAGCAGGGAGCCTAATGTGGGGCTCAATCCCAGAACCCTGGGATCATGACCTGAGCCGAAGGCAGATGCTTAACTGACTGAGCCACCCAGGCGCCCCTAATTTTGTCATTTTAGTTTTATATTTAAGTTTTAATAAATCTGGAATTTTAAAAATGTAAGATGAAAGATATGAATCTATTTATTTCTAATTAGTGTCTGGCCAGTTTTCCCAGTATCATTTATTGAATAATACATTATTTCTTCTCACTAATTTAAAGTTACATTTTGTCATTTAATATACTCTCAATTAGGCTTTATATAGTAAATAATTGTTTGGTTGTAACCACATAGTTACCAATATATTTTCTCACTATTTTTTCTTGGGCTTTTTAAACTGGGATTGTCTTCCTTCTGATTAAAGTATATCCTTTAGAGTTTTTTTTTTTTAATTTTCATTCTTTGAAGCTAAAATACAGGTTTTATTATAGGTAGAACTTCGTGATGTTGGAAAGTTAGTTTCACTGGTTTTACTTTCCTTGAGATTGGCAATTATTTTCTCTTAGCACATTGTAATTATTTTCTGTTTCCCACTATTGTTATTGAAAAGTCAGTTGTCAGTCTAATTATGTTCCTTTGTTGGTGCTTTGTCCTTTCTTTCTGGCTGTATTTCATTTATTTTCCCCCCTTCATGTTCTGCAGTTTTACTGTGATGTGTCTAGGAGTGTATTATTTTAGGACAGCATGTGAACATGGAATACAGTGGGGTTTTTGAATCTGAGAATTGGAATCTTTTATCCATTCTGGAAAAATATCAGTCATTGCCTGTCCAGAATGGAACTGCGATTGGACAGGTATTAGGCCCTCTCACTGTACTCTGTGGTTTAACCTTTTTATTTTCATTTTCTTGGAAATAATCCTTTGTTGTCTTTTCCCCCCCAACTTTATTGAGATGTAATTCACATATAACCTTGTGTAAATTTAAGGTGTACAATGTGATGATTTCATATATGTATATATTGCAAAATGATTACCATAATAAGGTTAGTTAACACATTTATCACTTCATAGTTAACAGTTTTTCTTTTTTGTGGATAGAACTTTTTAAAATTTTTATTTTAATTCCAGTTAGTTAACATAAAGTGTTATATTAGTTTCAGATGTACAATACAGTGATTCAACAGATCCATACATCACCCAGTGCTCATCACAAGTGCACTCCTTAATTTCCATCACCTATTTAATCTATCCCCCTCTGCCCCCATATTCATCAGATTGTTCTCTATAGTGAAGAGGCTGTTTCTTGCTTTGACTCTCTCTTTCATTTTTTAGCTTTGCTTGTGTGTCTTGTTACTTAAATTACACAAATGAGTGAAATCATATGGTATTTATCTTTCTCTGACTTATTTCATTTAGCATTATACTCTGTAGCTCCATCCATGTTATGGCAAATGGCAAGATATCATTCTTTTTTTTTTTTAATTTAGAACTTTAAAAAAATTTTTTTAAACTTTATTATTATTTTTTAAGATTTTATTTATTTATTTGATAGAGAGAGACACAGTGAGAGAGGGAGCACAAGCAGGGGGAGTGGGAGAGGGAGAAGCAGGCTTCCCACTGAGCAGGGAGCCTGATGCGGGGCTCGATCCCAGGACCCTGGGATGAAGGCAGATGCTTAACAACTCAGCCACCCAGGTGCCCCAAGATATCATTCTTTTTCATGGCTGAATAATATTCCATTCTGTGTATGTACCATATCTTCTTTATTCATCAGTTGATGGACACTTGGGCTGCTTCCATATCTGGCTGTTGTAAATAATGCTGCAATAAATATGGGGTCCCTGTGTCCCTTTGAATTAATGTTTTTGTATTCTTTGGGTAAATATGTAGAGGAACTTTTAAGATTTTCTGTCTTGGTAACTTTTTTTTTTTAAAGATTTTATTTGTTAAGAGTGTGAGAGAGAGAATGCAAGCATGAACAGGGAGAGAGGGAGAGGGAGAAGCAGACTGCCCACTGAGCAGGGAGCCCGATGTGGAACTTGATCCTAGGACCCCGGGATCATGACCTGAGCTGCAGGTAGATGCTTAGCCAAATGAGCCACCCAGGTACCCCCGTCTTAGTAACTTTCACGTATACAATACAGTGTTGTTAAGTATAGTTAACATGATGTACATTAGGTCCCTGGCACTTACTGGGATTTTTCACAATGGTGTCTTTTCTATGGATAGTTGCTAACTGGTCTTGTAAGGGGGACTGAGGTCAAGGACAACCTATGTTGCTGTAGTGATGATGTCATTAACCTATTTTTCATCATTTTCAATCTCTTTATCTCTCTGGATTTAATTTTGAGTAATTTAAAAATATCTATTTTGTAGTCCACCAATTCTGTTTTTAGCTATGTTTTGTTTGTTTTATCCCTCCATCAAGATTTTATTTTCATTATTTTAGTATCTATTTCTAGATTCTATTTGTTTCCAATTCCAAGTGCTTAATTATTCTTTATGAACTCTTGTTTCTTATATTTCCAGGACTCTCCTTTATTTCTTTAAATCATATTCAATATGGTTATTTTATTTTTGGTGCATGAGAATTCCATTTGCAGATCTTTTTTGGGGTCTGTTATATGTTTCTCAGTCATATTGCCTTATTTTTCTTGTGTTTAGTAACTTTTTCTTTTGACTATGGACTCTATTTTCTTTGGAGTTCTATCTCTGGGAAATATTTGAGCTCTGGATTGAAGCTGAGTTCCCCTAGGTAGGATTAGCATTGGCTTCTGTCATTTGCTTGGTGGAACTACCAAATTGGGACCAAGTTGAATTAAATTCTCTGGCTGGGGATTTTTGTCCTCATAGGTGGTATGAATTTGGACTACAAAATCCTGGGTAAACTAGCTTGTTATTAATTATCAGGGGATTTCCCTGTACCTTCATTTAGTGCCAAAGTAAAAACAGGCAAGATTTTGCATCACCCCCTTTTTAAAAGTTTTTATTTAAATTCCAGTTAGTTAATATACAGTATAATGTTAGTTTTGGGTGTATAATACAGTGATTCAACACTTACATAACACAACAAGTGCCCTCCTTAGTCCCCATCACCTATTTAATCCATCCCCCCACCCACCTCACCTCTGGTGACCATCAGTTTGTTCTCTGTAGTTGAGTCTGTCTCTTGGTTTGCTTCTCTCTCTTTTTTGTCCCCCTTTGCTCATTTTTTTGCTTCTCCAATTCCAGTATAAGTGAAATCATATGGTATTATGGTATTTGTCTTTCTCTGACTGACTTATTTCACTTAGCATAATACTCTCTAGCTCCATCCAGGTCATTGCAAATGGTAAGATTTCATTCCTTTTTTTTTTTTTTTTTTTGCCATCCCTTTTTGTGCAGTGGGGGTCATTTTGTATCTGAGAATGAGGTGCTCTAGCTTTATGTGTAGTTTCTTATTTTACTCATTTAGAGTAGATCCTAGGAATGATCTCTCTATAGAGATCTATGCAGCCATCAAAATAGAAACTTAAGGTCCCTAGGGTTCAGCAGAAACTTTAGGGCAAAAGTCAGCTTTGGTGCTTGTTTACCTGTATAGGTGCCTGTTTTCACTTCATTTTTAGGCTCTCTGTGTATTTTGCTTTCTTTCCTGCTCAGTTTTGAACTGAATTGCATTAAAAAATTTTTGCCATTTTATCCAACATGTTATTGTTTCATCCTTGAGAGTTGTTCATCTACTCTTATCTTGGTAATCTTTATTTCCTCTTTATTTTTTTCCTGTATTTTTAGCATTCACTTTGATATTAAGAAACTTCAGTGCAACTGTAAAATGAGACTCTCTAGTGTTTAAATGTTAAATGGGAAAATTTGAATGTTAGAGAAATAACTTCATATATGAACCATGATAGTTTTCTTAATATAGATGAGTTTTCAGCTTCCCTAGTACTTCTGGTAAATTTGGCACAATGTTGACTTCTAAATATTCATTTATTTCCATGTTAACATTCTGCTGCTTCTTTTGTAATGTTAACAAATGATTCTTAATTAAATATGGCTATCCATTCTCCTCTAGTTAAATCCTTGATGAACTTTTGTTTTCTCTGCCACACAGTCATACTTAAGACTTTAATGCTAGTGATATTGATCATTTAGCCAGGAGCATTAAAATCACCAGTTCCCTTTGAAAGATCTCATTTAATCTAGTTAATGCAATCATAGGCTAATTAAATGAAAAAATCAGTACATTATGCCAGTTAAACTATTGGAATCTATAAAGTTTAATAGGAAAACACAATTAAATTATAAAATCTTTGTTATATACCCTACTTCAGTTCTTTCTTCCTCAGTGGGATAGAACCTGTATTATAGCATTATCATGATGTTTTTAAAATTCTGGTATAGTTGACATGCAATCTTAGATTAGTTTCAGGCGTATAACATATCAACAGTTTCATAAATTATACTATGTTCACCACAAGTGGAGTTACCATCTGTCCTCACACATTGCTATTACAGTATCACTGACTCTATTGTATAGCATCATTATTATGTAAAATACTTGATGGTGTTTTTGTAAGTGTGTAAAACTGCTTTTATATTATTTTTATTCCTGTCATACTCTGGTATAAAGAACTAACTGCATTTGAAAGCATAATAAAGATAATTTAAGATAGGAGATTAGAAAGAAAATAAGCTGGTGAGATTCTTTTTCTCAAGAAATTTTTTTTTAGATCACACTAAGAGAAGGTATATTTAATCTTTCCCCCCAAAAACCATCAGGTTATTTTAAGCTTAGGTTAGCTGAATTTTCAGAGGAGTACTTTTTTGGTTTTCTCTACCTGCCTGTGGTTTTCACCCAAAGATTTTCAACATTTCAACATTGATGTTGGCATTGCCTGAGTAGATATTTCAAATGCCACCTTTGCTTTGGAGAGACAGCTGAAATATTTATTTGTAGAGTGATCCTTTTGTTCCACATGTAATCTAGTCCAGATTGTGGCACCCCAACTGGACTAAGTGATCCTCCTGTGTTCTCTTGCTTCCTGTATGAAGCTTGGGCCACACAGTCCTGATTTCTGTGTGTCTCCTCCACTGGACTACCAGGTCCTGCACCCCTACCTACAAGGGGTCATGCACATCATAGGTGTGCAATAAGTGTCTATTGAATAAATAAGTGTATGAATGTTTGAACTTTTTTGGAATGGGTTTCCTATAATCATCCCTTTGGCTCTCTGTTGCTCTTATCTCAGAATGATCCCTAAAGAATACTAAATCTAGATAAATCCTTCATCATTTTCATCATGGATTTGCTGGCCAAAAGGGGGTTTCAAAGTCAAATTGGTGCTTATTTCTTGGAAACTGACTTGACTTTATAGTCACATTCATATTTAGCTTTTATAATATGTAAAAGTAAAACCACATTCAATGCTTCAGGTATTTGGTGAAAAAGGAATTGGGCTGTCATGATATAATTAAGGCCATTTTATAGGTAGGTTTTAGAAGTTTCTTTTATGTGATGAATCTTGATTCTTGCTTTGAGTTTTTTTTAACTGCCCCTTTGATTCTGTACATATTTGTCATGCGTGGAGCACTGAATATTCTACTCTGAGACATGAAAAGGGTAAGAATTAGAGTATTCTTAGTATGTTTTAGAACTAATGGACAAAGAGCTGGTTGAAGTTAGAGAGATACAAGGTAGAGATGCTGTCAAGAAAAGTGGGCATGTGTTTGCCATTAACCTGTTATAATTAGAGCACTGTGGAGGAACAGATACACTCTCTCTTCCACTTTTTCCCCTTTCTCTTGGAAGGGCAAGGCCAGGAAGTTCCTAGGTTTGTTGAGTTCATTTGTTCTCCTATTCAACAAATAAGTATTGAGCTTCTGCCATGTGGCCATTAGGCTTGGAACTGGTACATCTGCAGTTTTCTTACTGCTAGGGATAGACAGACATTGTTAGAACAGTGTCTGGCGCATGGTAGAAACTCCATAAATATTACTTGTTGTGATTATTATTATTAAAGTAGCCCCCTACTATGGGGGTGCACAGACCAACAGTGCCAGTTACACTGTGATTATATCTCAGAGGATTGGACACAGGATAACCCGATTTTAAGAAGAAAACGTAGGAACTACATTTTATTTCAAATTATTGATTTCAAAGAGAACCCCTCTACCAGGAAAATTGACAGCCCTCATTTGCTGAGTCAATGCAACAACTTCAGGGGAATCCTAGTAAAATTGGAGGCTCCTTGGAGACCAGTCCACAGCAGGAATTGTGGTAAGGATCTTAATGAACGGTATCATCCAGCCCTCCTCATTTCTGTTCAACTGTCCAGGGCCCCTCATCCATCATCATTGCAAATGACACCAGGATGTGCCCTGGCTTTCTGACTGGTCCACACTGCCTGTCCTTTATAGTAGCCCACACTTCATCCAGGTAGTCTGGATATATTTATTTATGTTTAGTATATTTATTCTGTATATTTATATTTTAGCATATTTATTATGTTTTACTAGTTTCTTTTTCAGAAGGTATTCTTACTTTTTTGGGGATTTTTTTTTTTTTTTGGTCTTTTACATCCTGACTGCAAATTGGAATTCCAAGACCTAACTCAGGTTGTGAAACTGGTGTTGCTACCTAGGGTCTTAATTTATGAGCCTCCCACTTCAATAGGGTATTTTGATTCAATTTATGGAGCTGCTATTTTAATATGGCTATTTTAGGTCTGTGGTTCTGCCTTGAAAATTATACCTGTGTGCTAAACTGTTTGTGATGTTTTAGTCACATTAATTTTGATTTATGAATTGATGTCACAGGAAAAGAGTGAGACAGTCCTGTCTCTGTTTCTTTATGTCTAGAGTACCTCCTGTGTAGTGTTCCCTCCATATATGACTTGTAAAGTTTTCACTGTGAGCTTTCAGAATAATGTCACATTCTGCTTTTTATCTATGTGAAATAAACAAGAAAACCATTTAGGCAATAGAGAAGAAACTATTAATCAAATGACAATATATTTTCCAGAAGACTCAAATTAAGCAAAACTATGTAAATACCAAGTGTAGTGATGTTCTATCAAAAAAAACAATGAATTTAAATTATGATCATATTTTTAGCACATTATCAGAGATGTCACCTATAGGGATTCCCATGTGTAGTGATGATATTGTCTAATAAAATGTCACTTTAATATGTTTTTATATTATTTTAAGTAAAAACCTATTTAAAAGAAAACATGCATGTAATGTCTCAGCATTTTCTTGCACATTTTCACATTATCAAATTTTCATGTCATTCCCATCTGTCTTTATTTTCAATATTAAATGCCCTGGTTCAATTTAATTCAATCAAACATTGATTGCACATTTATTGTGTGTCACTTATATCTTTCTCCCTCTTCTAAGCTCCTATATAACTTGCTGTCTGAACCACTTATATGGCATTGATTGATGTATTACATTTTTTGTGTGTGTTTAAGTCTTATCTACTTGACTACACTTCATGGTCTTGAAGTTTAGGGAATTATAGTTCTCTGTTCCTTTTATAGTGTCTATTACCTAGGGACACAGTCAGTAGGTAGTCAGCAAATATTAGCTGTTTGGATTAAATGAGTTAATCTGTGTAATGGTACCTACTGAGACATGAAGTAACAAGGGAAAATAAAATTATTAAATTAACAGAGTAAATAAAAAACAAATCCTAAGGTTGGTATATTTTAGAAAGTGTAGTTAGGGCCTACTATGGTGCTAGGCATGAAGGGGACAATAAATGTTTGGTAAATGATTCAAATAAATCTATTTAGTGGTAATTTTGCTGAGGTGTGATCTTTTTGGTGTCAACTAGACATGGCTACAGTCACTTAGTAGAAATATATGGGCTGAGGAAAAAGTATAATGATATTTAATTTTATAGTGAGAATTTATAGTGAGATTTATAGAGATTTTATAGCGAGAAGGTATTAGGATAAAGGACAATTTGTCCTTAGTTGAACGTGTGTTGATAAGAGTGCAGGATGTTGGAATGAAGTAGAGGTAAGGAGTAGGTTTCCCTCCTGGTTAGAGCAGGTGGGTAGGTGGTGCAGAATCAAGTACTGGCAGGGAGTGCAGTTCTCCTTATTGTGTTCAATCTTAGATTCTATCAGGTCGGTGACTTTCAGCTAACATGGTGGGGGTGGGACTTTATTTCATAAGAACTTAATTCTTATTATAATAAGTTAATCATAAGTTAATGTGTCTTGAAGCCTGAAGACACCAACTGATGGACACCATAATCCTCCAAACTGAATCAAACTATTGTATTCAGAGTAGTTGGTCATCAGCAAAACCAGAATCTGATACTAATTTTATTGTCTAACAAAAAATCCTTTTCCATTTCCTTGGTGTCAGGAGATGTGGATATACTGAAGGCTGTTGGGATTCTGTATCACTCACACATACACACAGACACAGACAAATACACATAGAAATAAATCCAACAAATTTAATTTTTTGAGCTTCTTTTTTGTCAGAGCTTCAGCTGCAGCGTGTTTTTCTTTGTAATTGAATGCATTGCTTTTTTTAAATTGAAAATAAAATTTTCCTTTTGTAATTTTAACTTGTTAGATGTCTCATTAGTTTGTGAGAAGACATTTGCATTAATAGCCCATATTACAAAATTTTTATGCTTCCACTCTGGCTTCCAGCCGTAAGTACAGTCTTCACCAGGTTCTAAGGAAATCTAAAAGTTTATCGGTACTAAAAAATCTGTCTTTGTGGCAAGCCATCAGGTTTTGGAATTTTGATTTCTGTGTTGCTCTGTGCATGAGCATTTGCAACTGTGCTTTAGGTCAATGTAAGTTTCCTGACTGGCAACTTATTTTTTACTGCTGTGCATAAGTCTTTCCCAGAGAGTGTCCCATAAGATGGCTGAGATCAGACCACAACATTGACAAAATTCTAATGAAGATTCAAGGACAGTGGGAAAGAAGTATACAACATGTAACCTGAATGTAACCTGAAACCACTTCTAGGGGTGCCTGGCTGGCTCAGTCCATGGAGCATGCAACTCTTGATCTCAGGATTGTGAGTTTGAGCCCATGTTGGGTGTGGAGATTACTTAAAAAAATAAAATCTTAAAAAAAGAAAAAATTATAAACAACAACAACAACAAAATAAAATAAAACCACTTTTAGAGGAGGCCTTCTTAGCTTCCATAGTCCGGGACCCATGATGGTGGGTCCAGGATGGTGTCCTTAAGGCTGGTGACATTGGAGGCCAGATTCAAGTTCCAGAGAGAGAAGGGAATGTATCTCTTCCTTTAGTCTATGCCTACCTTCTCAATCCTTATTTTCTTCCCCAAGATCTACTCTTTCTGAGAACAGTTGGCAGCAGGAATATTTGCTTCTTTCAAAGAAATCCCACAGACAAGTGATCTTGACCAGTGGCTCCCACCAGGGCAATTATACCAAATTACAGTAGTCCAGCACTGCTGCACATTTAGGAGTTTTCAGGTTTAAGTAACATGGCATATCAGAGGAAGATGGTAGTATTTCTTTCCAGATTGAACTGTGCTGAGCCAGTTTAATTTGCTTTTAAAGCAGTTGAAGATCATATCTACTTGTCTTCTTGCCATCTTGGTGGTCCCTTATCCTTATCTACCCAGCCAACTCTCAATACACCTGCCTTTTCTTACCCCTGAACCCACCCATTTCCATGGGAAAAATAATGGTATTATGTAAATCCATGCATGGAAAAGAAATAATACCCTAAAGATAAATAATAAAGCTTAGAGATATAGTCCTGGCTGGCGCGAGCCAAGCTACTCATGCTGTTTGACAAAGTCCAGGTATGAGAGACAATCCTGAAAATCAGGAGACTCCACAGCTGGCTCCTGCTACTTCCTCTCATTTGCGGCAATCTTTATAATCATGGGATTTTTTCTGGGATTTCATGATAAAATGATTTATAAATTTAGTTATGCCTATGCAAGCAATCATAATGAAACTGATTCCAAGAAGGCCGACGATGGGCCAAGAAGTAAAATTACCCAATGTCCTCCAATCTGTAATTCATCTAACATGAGCAACGCGAAGTTCTTTGATAAGCTTCGTTTAAGGGAGCTGTTGGATCCAGGCCCAGTAAAAATTCCTATTGATGAGATCCCACAGGCAGCTCAGAAGCACCAGGGTTCTAAGAGAAGGGCATCTCATTGTCGTTCCCACAGTACAGGGACCTCTCTATGTTGCATACAAATAGGAGGCCACCTCTGGTATTAACTTCCTTACCCCTACTCCTCCCATTCCTTATACTGGAGTTGATAATGAGGACATGAACAAATGGTACAAGATTAAGGGAAGAAGGGTGCGGGCATCATCTGACAGCCTCTGGGAAAGGAATGATCCTCCGTGGTGTCTATGGAGCAAGGACAAGAGCCGAAAACATATAGAAATGGAATAAGTACTTTGATGAGATAGGGTGCACACATTGTAAGCTGCCTTTGGAGAAAGAATAAACTTTAGATAACCTTTATAGGTCACACTTTGTCTCCCACGGTCATGCTTTGTTTTTTAAATCCGAAATGATTGCGATAAAATGTAAAAGATAAAATCACATGTTATGAAAGAATGGAAAAACAAGAAAACATTCTAATGAATAAAAAAGGTCCCTCCGAGGCTATCGGGAAGGAGATGCTTACAACCTGATCCTGTGTCCGTGTCTCCTCACTCGCCGACGCCGTCCTTTCCTTCGATGACCCTTCCCCTGCTGGAGCTGGACTCCGGCAGCTGGCAAAGATATTTTTACAGTAATCTCTATCATCAGTAGAAATTGTATTTTCTCAAGCTCTAAACATCTCCATTTGTGTTATTTCACTATTTTCCCCAAGAATGATGAGTGAGAACATTTGATTAATTAAGGGCTCATCTGAGATGATTATTCTTTAAAAAAGGTAGAATAAACTGTAAATGTCAATTCAGGTCTTCTCAGAGGGACCAAAATGACATGTAGTCACTTGACCAGCTATTGTGTTTTCCTTCCTTCTTCTTTCTCCTCTTTTTGTCCATTTTCCCCTTTGTGAATTTTCTGTCCATGGATTGTGTTTATGGGGACAGAACTAAGGGGACAACTTGCTCCAGCAATTTTCTCCCCCTCTCTTTTAATCTCTTTTTTATGGAATATTTCAAACATACACAATAGTAGAATAGTAGAAAGTGCACCTTCATGTACCTATTAACAAGATTCAGTAGTTATCAGAATTTGCCAGTCTTAGTTCATCTATTCCTTCCCCACATCTTTGTTTTTTTGTGGCATATTTAAACAAATCCATGACATCATATTATTTCATCCATAAATATTTCAGTGTGTTTATAATAGATGAGGACTAGAAACACCACTATACATTTAACAAAGATTCCATATTATCTGATTAAACAATCTCTTTGAAAAATTTCACATTTGCCCCCCAAATGCCTTTTTAAGTTGTTTTGTTTGAATGCGCTTCCAAATGAGGTCCACACATAGCATTTGTCTACCATCTTTCTGAAGATTTTTTTCATCTCGAACAGCTCTCCTACCCCACTTTTTCATGCTATTTATTTCTTAAAGAAACTGGGACAGTTTTTCTCATTTTGGAGTTGGCTGATAGCATCCTCATGGTGTCATTTAACATCATCCTCAATTTTATGTTTCTTGTAGACTGGTAATTTGATCTAGAGGCTCAACTAGATTTAGAATCAATTATTTTGGCAAGAATAATTCACAGGTGGTGAAGCACAGAATGACTGTTCCACTTTTCATACTATTTTAAGGTTGGTTAGTGGGTTTGGCTGGTATAAGCCAGATTGTGTATTATAAAGTTCACCATCAACTTGTCACTTTATGGTTTTAGCTTCTTTTGGTAATTGAGGTCCAGATCCTTTATTCATTGGGTTTACATAAAGGGTGATTTTCCTAATTCTCTTACTTTGTATTATTAGAAGGAATTATTCTATGAAGAAGAACTTTTGTTCATTATCTATTTGGCTTATACAACATTTAATAATCTAGGTGGAATATATTATGCTTTTGCTCTTAGCAGGTTCCTTCTCCCAGAATCAGCTCTGGAGGTCTTTCTCAGCTCATGAGTCCATTGGAACACACTAGTTGTCTTACCACATCTTGCCACTGATCAGTGGATTCCCTTCTACCTCTACATTCTGTGCTCTATTTTTATAACCAAAGGGAAGCAGAGCCTTTTGACAGAAGAGGTTTTCCTAGTCAAACTGTGGGGTAGGACTTCCAAAGTACTTCCACACCTGTGGAGATTATCCCCGAATTCTTGACACATGTATTGCAGTTCTCAGCATTTGGTATTTTTTGAATCTTCAGTGTTTTACTGGAGTAGACAAGCATGATATGAACTTTGCATAGTTGTTTAATGCTGTCTGGAAAGCTCCCTGCTCAGGAACACTGGAACTGAGCCTGTCAGCCTTCTGCTTTGTGATTTGTCTATGTGGGAGGATTCCTTTTGGTAGGCTTATAAAAGTGCCTTAATCTATAGTTGAAGAGAAAATTCATTGCTCTATTAATGAATAAATGTGACTCATAAACTCATATTCTGTATTGGTTCAAGTAAAAAGAACAAAGACTCTGTAGCTTCAAATTCAACTGCTAATTTTGTAAATTCCTTGGGAAAAAAGTTTTTTTTTTTTTCCCTCTCCAGAATGGAGTAATTAACAACAAGCTCTATCAAAAACTAGTTAAGTTCTTATCCAAATTCTTTCCCAGTTCACTGGAAAGCTCCAACATATTTTATTACAATTCTAGATATTCTGACATTAAACTCCTTTCTTAGAATTTTCCCTTTGACTAGAGGTAAGTTGAAAGACTGGTTGAAAGAATCACTCTACAACGAGAAAATCCTTTCTCCTCCCACTGAATCAATTTCATAGTTTCCTCTGTGGTCAAATTGAGATTCATTTCTGCCTTCTATAGGGCAGCTTTTATTTTATTCTTTTTAAAATTTTTTTGTAACAGATTTATTGAGATATAATTCACATGCCATTCAGTTCACCCATATAAAGTGTACAGTTCACTTTAAAGTGGTTTTTAGTGTATTCACAGTGAGCCATCACTGCAATCCATTTTAGAACATTTCATCACCTCTAAAAGAAAGTCACCCCCACATTTTGGTCTCCATCTCCAACCCTAGACAATCATTAGTCTATTCTCTGTCTCTATAGATTTGGCCATTCTGGACATTTCAAATAAATGGAATTATATCATATGTGTTCTTCTGCACCTGGCTTCTTTCATGGAGCATAGCGTTTTCAGGGTTCATCCAAGTTGTAACATATATCAGTACTTTATTCTTCTTTATTTTTTTTTTTAAAGATTTTATTTATTTATTTGAGAGAGAGAGAATGAGAGATAGCACGAGAGGGAAGAGGGTCAGAGGGAGAAGCGGACTCCCTGCTGAGCAGGGAGCCTGATGCGGGACTCGATCCCGGGACTCCAGGATCATGACCTGAGCCGAAGGCAGTCGCTTAACCAACTGAGCCACCCAGGCGCCCCTTCTTTATTGTTGAATAGTACACCACTGTGCACATACCACATTTTGTTTATCCATTTATCAATTAATTAACATTTGATTGTTTCTACTATTTGTCAATTATGAATAATGCTGCTATGAATATTCATATACAAGTTTTTGTGTGGACATACCTTTCCAGTTCTTTTGTGTGTATACCTAGGTATAGAATTGCTGGGTCGTATTGTAACTCTTGTGTGTAACCTTTTGAAAGCTACCAAACTGTTGTCCAAAGTGGCTGTTCCATTTTACATTCCCACCAGAAATGTATGATGATTCCAGTTTCTCTGCATTCTTTTTTTTTAAATTTTTTATTGTTATGTTAATCACCATATATTACATCATTAGTTTTTGATGCAGTGTTCCATGATTCATTGTTTGTTCATAACACCCAGTGCTCCATGCAGAACGTGCCCTCCTCAATACCCATCACCAGGCTAACCCATCCCCCTCCCCCCCTCCCCTCTAGAACCCTCAGTTTGTTTTTCAGAGTCCATCATCTCTCATGGTTCGTCTCCCCATCTGACATAGTTTCTCTGCATTCTTAATTTAGGACAGCTTTTAAAATGGGAGTCCTAAGGTTTTTAGTGCATTTATCCATTACTATATTCGAATTAAATTGAAAAAATTCCAAGAATTTTGATTTCTATGTCTGCTGTCATATTTTTCTATGAATTTCATTAAGCTAACAGTACGGAATTGAGAAAGGTTAATGGCTCTACCATTGCTTGACTAATAATTATATATGTTGAAAGCCTTTGAGCAAGGTAGGTATCTTTTCCAATTGCTTTTTCCCCCACAGTCTCCTCATCTGAGACAGTAGGAAAATGCATGAAAAATGTATGTGACAGGAAGTGGTTTTAGCTCCCTGACATGCTGATATTCTGGAACTGCTTGGGATTTAGTGAAGCAGAATCAGTGGCAAGAAGTGCCCAGTGCTGACAACATATCCAATGGGCAGAGGGCCTATAAATCTATGAAATAAATAGCTGCCTGGTGGTATTTTTTTCACCTAGCTATTAACTGGTAGATAAGTCATTTTGTTGCC
Source organism: Callorhinus ursinus (assembly GCF_003265705.2). NCBI lineage: Eukaryota > Metazoa > Chordata > Mammalia > Carnivora > Otariidae > Callorhinus > Callorhinus ursinus. The sequence goes on along the minus strand of NW_027397086.1, from coordinate 27,414,529 downwards.
ATGGCAATATGAGAGGGGGAAAAAGGAAATAGTTGGCAGGTAGTTACAAAGTATAAAACTTCTTTTGCTCCTTCCTACATTTAAAAATGTTCTGTTTCGTGGATTTGTGGCTCTACTGACATCAGTGTATTTTTGAAAACGCATTCTTTAAGAATTCTTGTCATCTATGGCATCTGAGGAGCTCTGCAGAATGCCTCTATCTCTAGTTCTTATCCTTAGAGGAGCTCACATTGAAAGCTGCTGGGACCTGACAACTTGCAAGACAGAGGGACCTAGGGACCTAAGAAGGATTATTTAGGGATAAAAGTCATTTTCCTTTGAAAATTGTCCTTTGATTAAGAAAAGAGAAATGGATTTTCCATAGCAGAGCCTTAATACTTAATTGGATTTCCTAAATACATTAGTGTTACGACTATAATATGTAATAAGAGTGTTCATGTATCCTTTTCAAAGAACTTTCCCATCCTCTTCCAGACTAAGCTTTCCTAATTCCACTAAGATAAAGGTCAGCCTTATCTCTGCTTCCCAGACAGAGATGTTGAAGAAGTAAGTATAGATGACTTGAGCAGATAAGACAGGGTTACAACCATGATTAGTGTTTTGTGTATCTTGAACTTGGGGCCATTCTGTTAGGATTTTTCTTGTTCCCTTCACCCCAACCAGGACTCACTGGGTATAAATATTCATTGCTTATGCTAATGTTGAATGGCTTACACAGGGTGTAGCTTTCAGTTATATTTGAAGATCCAGTCACACTCTAATTTCAGTTCCCATGGAATCACTATAAAGATAGGATGCACTTATAACCTCATAGTGTTTTGTTTTGTTTAAACCAAGATTCAACGACTCAAATCCTCACGGGGCTGAGGCAGAGTTATCGAGTATAGTGGATTGTGTTTAACACAATAGAGTGGTTGTGTGGCTGGTGGTTAATTGGAATGTCGACTTAGAATTCAAATTAAAAGAAACATTTAGAGCAGTACTCAAATAAGACCTTTTTTTTGGGTTGAATTCAGCAAGCAGGTTCAGACTGGAATTTCTAGAAATATTGGATCCTTGGAAAATTATTTGCTTAATAAAAATATGACTAAACTATTTATATTATTTTCCTGAACATTGAACATTATGTTGACTTGAAATTATGGAATTCTTTGAAATGTATCATTTTGGACGCCTGGGTGGCTCAGTTGGTTAAGTGGCTGCCTTCAGCTCAGGTCATGATCCCAGGGTCCTGGAATAGAGTCCCACATTGGGCTCCTTGCTCAGTGGGGAGTCTGCTTCTCCCTCTGCATGCTGCTCCCTCTGCTCGTGCTCTTTCTCCCTCTCTCTCTCTGACAAATGAATAATAATAAAATATATATCATTTTCTTATATGTTGAAAGAACACAGTTGATTATGCACTTTAAAAATCACCCATTGGAGAGGGAAATCCATGGAATGCCCCAGTATTGTGTACGATAAAGACAAACTGTGCCTCAGCCTTTAAAATTATACTAAGATTTGTTGAGAAGATAAAAGTTACTATTAGGTCTTGAATTCCTGTAATTTTCCTAGTCTCTGTCCCTTTCTCTTTTCTTGGAGACCCTAGTAATCTTGCAGCAAGCTTAGGCAGTGGACAGATATCATTGTGTGATATTTCTTTGTCATTCTCGTGTTTTCTGTATCTTGTGTTTTATTTTTAGGGCAACTTCCCTGTTTTCCTGGAATAATCTCTCCAGTAACTTCCTGAGAATAATTGATTAGAAGGTAACTTTAAATATATTTTTGCATATTTAAAAATGCTTATATCCTACCATCACACTTAAATGATAGTTTGGCTCCATATAGAATTTTAATTTGGAAATAACTTTCCCTCAGAATTTGGAAGGCACTGCTTCATTAACACCTAGTTGCCAGTATTGCTCTGGAGAATGCATGCTGATTTTTGAGGTTTTGCATGTGACCTATTTTTTTTTCTCAATGCAGCATTCTAAACTTTTGGAATGGTCTGCCTTGGTGCAGGTCTCTTTCATTTACTGTGTTAAGAACTTGGGTGGGCTCATTCACTATTAAACATTTTGTTGTATTATTAGATAATTTCCTGTCCTTAATTTTCTGTCCCCCCCCTCCCCCGGAACAGTGTCAAAGGCTGTACTTCCTAGAAAAATGTTTTCCTTATTTTTTTTTTCCTGATACCCATTTTCTCCTCTCCCGACCCCATACTTTCTGGGAGATCTCCTTGACTCCATCTTCCACATCTTCCATTTCGTTTTTCATTTCTATCATATTTTCAAGTTCTTAGAGTTCTTTTTAGTTCTCTGTTCCTTTTTGTTGTTGTTGTTATATCATCCTGTTTATCATGGTTGTAATAATTTAACCTCTCTAATATACTTGAGGATATTGGTTTTAATTTTTTTCCAGAGGTTTTTCTGGCTCTTGAAATTTTTATGTTTCTTCCAGGTTTTTAAATCTGTTTATGATCCCTTCTTTTATGTGACAACCTTTCTCAATCTTTTTTTTTTTAAGAGGTTTTATTTATTTGACAGAGAGAAAGGGAACACAAGCAGGGGGAATGGGAGAGGGAGAAGCAGGCTTCCTGCGGAACAGGAAGCCCGATGCGGGGCTTGATCCCAGGACCCTGGGATCATGACCTGAGCTGAAGGCAGATGCTTAATGACTGAGCCACCCAGGCACCCCATCTCAATCTTTTTTCTTGGATGGAACCCTTGAAATAATTTTCAGATCTCAGGGAACATATGCATAAAATTAGTACATCTTCAGCTCAAGATACATGACCACTGTTTTAGATATAATAATTCAGTAACAATTTCCAATGCTCTTTTGAGTAGAGAATCATATTTTTCTGTAGGTCTGTTTATTTTGTCCAACGCTTAAGTAATTCCCCCTTTCCAGATAGAATATCAACTCTAATGTAAGTCAGTAATATAGTTTATGGTAATTACAGATCTTTTTCTTTGAACGTTCCCTCCTTGATTTTTAAAACCTTATGCAAGGGTCACCTGGGTGGCTCAGTCAGTTAAGTGTCTGCCTTCTGCTCAGGTCATGATCCCAGGGTCCTGGGATCCAATCCCGCATTGGGCTCCCTGCTCAGTGGGGAGCCTGCTTCTCCCTCTCCCGCTCCCCCTGCTTGTTCTCTCTCTGTCTCTATTTCTGTCAAACAAATAAGTAAAATCCTAAAAAAAAAAAACACCTTATCCAAGTAGCCTAAAGTTTTTTTATAAATTTCTACCATATAAAATGTTAATGAGTTGATATGCGTATGCAAGAATAGTTCCTCCCTACTTTAAATTAAAAATGACTGTCCAGCCTTTCTTGAAATAACCAGGTAGTTAAACTAAACTTACCATTTGTTTTTGTTTTGTTTTGTTTTCTTTGTTTCTTTGTTTCTTTTTCTTTTTTTTTTTTTTTTTTTAATGAAAGATAGCAAATTATTGCATGGGAACCGGGGGTAGGGAAGGGGGAGAGGGAGAGAGAGAATATTAAGCAGGCTCCAGCTACAGTATGGAGCCAACACAGCGCTCAATCTTATGACTGTGAGATCATGACCTGAACCAAAATCAAGAGTCAGATGCTTAACCGACTGAGCCACCCAGGTGTCCCAATCTGAGCTTATCTTTCTGAAAATTAATCTTACTCTATTTTTTACAAATTTTAAAAACTCATGAAACAAACATAATAAAATTCTTTTTAATGACTAGTTTAAGCCAATATAAGATTTGATTTTTCTAAATATGAGCTTGGTAGATTTAAGAAGAGGTTATAAATAGATTTTCATTAATGTTATTTCTAATATGAAAATTTATTGACAGTGTTGAATAGTAATGCTATTATAACCATAAGCACAAGGAACATGGAAAATGGATTGTAAGATACAATTTTATATAAGACTTTGAAGAAATATTTTCTTACTACTTTAATGACCAGGATTAATTTTTAACTTCAGCAATTACAAAGTATTATAAATATGTGTTGGCTTCTCTACCTCTCTTATATAAGAACATGAAGAATATTGTTTTTAAAACTAAAAATGATATATATCTCATTAATTTGAAACCTGTGCTGTTTTTTTCCTGCACAAATCTGCAAGGGGGGATCAAATTTGAGACAAGCACAGTGTATTTCATTTTCAATCAAGATGAGATGATTTCTCTTGATGATTGCTAAATAAGAAAAGTTTGCTCAGACATGCTGAAGGTTGAAAACTGCTGTAAAATATTCACTGTCCTGTGAGTGATTGGACTTTTTTTGATCACCCTGTTGCACAAGTGCAGTGAATGACTCTTGAGGCTGTAATTCTTCATCCCTGACCTTATTGGAATTGTTTATTGACTTAGGTTGAGAATTTCCTTTTTTTTTTTTAAGATTTTATTTATTTATTTGATAGAGACATAGAGCACAGATAGGCAGAGCGGCAGGCAGAGGGAGAGGGAGAAGCAGGCTCTCTGTGGAGCAGGGAGCCCGATGTGGGGCTTGATTCCAGACCCTGGGATCATGACCTGAGCCGCAGTCAGCCACTTAACTGGCTGAGCCACCCAGGTGCCCCTAGAATTTCCCTTTTCTAACTCATACCGCATCTTTAAAAAGAAACCATTTTGGGCTGTCAGACATGTTTGTAAAATATGATGCTAGTAAAATGTAAAACGGAAAGACCTAACATATAACTACACAAAATATCACAAAAAATGAAAGCTTCATAATGCAATTTATTGCTAACTTCTACAGCTCGCATTTGCAATGTTTAAAATAATATCAAATGGCATGGGGCACGTACTGCATGCAGTACTGGGTGTTATACAAAAACAATGAATCGTGGATCACTACATCAAAAACTAATGATGTATTGTATGGTGACTAACATAACATAATAAAATTAAATTAAAAAATGGCATGGAGGCAATTAAATCACAGCACATAAAAATTCATTCTTTAGAATGAAAATTTCTCTCCAGTTTTTATTTATTTATTTTTAAAATTTTATTTATTTATATGAGAGAGAGAGACCGAGAGAGTGAGCACAAGCAGGGGGAGGGGCAGAGGGAGAAGCAGGCTCCCCGCTAAGCAGGGAGCCCGATGCGGGGCTTGATCCCAGGACCCTGGGATCATGACTTGAGCTGAAGGCAGATGCTTAACGACTGAGCCACCCAGGCGCTCCTCTCTCGTTTTTAAAATTACACTATCAGAACATATTTACTCACATAAGCAGCCTATAAATAGAGGTAACTTGAGAGGGAGACTGATATCATCAGCCTGCCATAGTTACCCCCGTGCAGTATAGCAGTCATCCATCAACAGCTTCCTCTAGTTCATGTCAAAACCTGAGAATAGTTTTAGGCAATAAACATTGTCCTACAGTGTACTGCTGAAAGATCTCTTCCTAAATTGTTAGTGGGCCTGTTGGATCACTGTCCATTTCATCATGACGCATGTGAAGTTCATGACTGATGTTGATGATTATTATTATTTGAATCATGATCTTTCACAGAGCCCCTAGGGACACCTTGCAGAACCCTAAGATTCCTTGAGAAACACTATATAGAGGTATTTATCTGCTCTTTGAGGTCAGTTCTACAGCAGGGTTCTGTGCAGAATTATTGGGTGGGACCTTCCTTTTGTTGGGGATTCCCATATGTCAGTCTCTGTGTTTTTACTTGGGACTGTTCAGGGCTCTACATATTTCTGCCTGGAGATTGGGTGTTATATGTGTGGCTTCCAGTACTCTTGGATTTAAACAAAGCAAGGAGATTGGACAAGAACCTCACCATTCAGAATGTAGACTTTTCACTTACTACCAGGCTAAAAAGCCTGGCACCTCTTCTTCAACTTTTGCTGTGTTTAGTGTCTTTGGGTTTGGAGAATCTCTGGTCTGATTTATTCACAGATTTAATTACCTGTTCTGACTGCTTCTGTATGAATATTCAGCCAATGCTTGTATTTTCAGCTCCATACTTTACCTGTGATTTACTATATGTAGTGACATTGACTCCTAAATTTTTATGGGGCTTATGGTATAAATTGGCTTACTTTTCTCCTCTTTATCACCCTCTCTTGCAGGTTTTTGGTGTTCAGCTTTCTCAGATATGAGAAATCCTGCATTCATTTTCCATCGTCCAGTAGTTTGTTGGCAACTCTCACCTGTGTTGTCCCTGTTCCTCTTATCTGTATTGTTGTCTGCATTGTTCTCTTAGTCCTTAAGGAATTCTACCTCTTTATTTCTTTATTCTCATTGTTAGTGGAGTTTCAGGAAGGAACAGTGATAAGCACATGGGTTCAACATGCCATGATTAACCAGATGTCCTTCATTGAAACTCTTAATCCCTTTCTTGTTGAGGAATAGTTCAACGTGGTGAGGGATGCTTATAAAGTGTTGGAACTCAAGTGAAGGATGTTCAGGCTTGGGCTCAGCCCAGAAGTATAAACTGGTAGCCTGCAGGTCCAAAACAGTCTTCAGATGTTTTATTTGAATACTCAAAGATTGTTATTTAATTAGTGCTATTTTAATTTTTTTTTTAGAGAGGGGGGAGGGTGGGAGGGAGAGGGAAAGAGGGAATCCCAAGCAGGCTCTACTCCAGCATGGAGCCCGAGGCAGGGCTTGATCCCACAACACTGAGACCACGACCCCAGCCGAAATCAAGAGTTGGATGCCCAACCAACTGAGCCACCCAAGCATCCCAAGTCAGTGCTATTTTAAAAATAGGAGAGAGTTTGCCTTATAATCAAGAAGTCAGACATCTTTAAACAAAAATCAGATCTGGTTCTACATTCTTGCATGATAACAATTGGCTGGAGAGGGATGATTGGGTATTTGCTCACTAGTTTGCCACAGTTGTCTGCAGTTTGGCTCCATTCATACCTCTGATTTGATTTTGCACTGCCCCCACCTGAGAAGAGTGTTTCCTGGATTTAGGAAATTCATGACATGTTATACATTTGTGGTGTTATCTTCTGTCTGCTGAAAGATTCATCACTATTTTTTTGTAAAATATATCATTTTTTAATCTCATTTATCTTAAACGGATACATTTTCTTTCTTATCATTGTCTTAAAGTAATTGTTTTCTTGTAATATAATGATAATACCATTTACACAAGACAAAATATAGATAGGAAACAAATTCATGGAAAACGCTTAGCCATGTTAATAATCAATGATGTATCATTTTGTGCCTTATTAAATTAGACACTTTCTCCTCCCAACAACCAAAAGAATAACAAAACAAAAAGTCAGTGCAATATTGACAAGTTTATGGCAAAACCAACACACTCATATATTGCCAAGAGAAATATAGAGTGATGCCTCCTTTTGGGAAAGCAATTGAGTAACATATATTTTAAAATAACATACAAGTTATGTGCATAAAAGTAGTTTTGAAAGTTAACTGTAACAGCAAGAGGAGGAAAAAAAGGGAAATTTAAACACCCAATGGAAGAGAACGATTAGCTACATTGTGGTCCAGCAACAATGGTAATACTGTGGATTTATTGAAAATATACAACCAAAAAGGCTGTTATATGTTAGATTATAATACAATGCTTAGTGAAAATGTCAGACTATTCAATTATATTTATATACTTTTACAAATTATCCAAATATACAGACCAAAACCAGGAAGTTATTATTTTTTAAATTTTACTATGTTGTGTTAGTCACCATACAATACATCATTAGTTTTTGATGTAGTGAACCATGATTCATTGTTTTCATATAACACCCAGTGCTCCATGCAGTACGTGCCCTCCTTAATACTCATCACCGGGCTAACCCATCTTCCCACCCCCCCCCCAACACCCTCAGTTTGTTTCTTGGAGTCCACAGTCTCATGGTTCGTCTCCCGCTCCGGTTTCCCCCCCTTCATTTTTCCCTTCCTTCTCCTAATGTCCTCCATGCTATTCTTTATGTTCCACAAATAAGTGAAACCATATGATAATTGACTTTCTCTACTTATTTCACTTAGCATAATCCCCTCCAGTCCCATCCATGTTGATGTAAAAGTTGGGTATTCATCCTTTCTGATGGCTGAGTAATATTCCATTGTATATATGAACCACATCTTTTTTTTTTTAAGATATTATTTATTTATTTGACAGAGAGAGACACAGTGAGAGAGGGAACACAAGCAGGAGGAGTGGGAGAGGGAGAAGCAGGCTTCCTGCTGAGCAGGGAGCCCGATGTGGGGCTCGATCCCAGAACCTTGGGATCATGACCTGAGCCAAAGACAGATGCTTAATGAGTGAACCACCCAGGTGCCCCCGGACCACATCTTCTTTATCCATTCATCTGTTGAAGGGCATCTCAGCTCTTTCTACAGTTTGGCCATTGCAGACATTGCTGCTGTGTACATTGGGGTGCATAGGGCCCTTCTTTTCACTACATCTGTATCTTTGGGGTAAATACCCAGGAGTGCAATTGCTGGGCCATAGGGTAATTTTATTTTTTATTTTTTGAGGAACCTCCACACTGTTTTCCAAAGTGGCTGTACCAACTTACATTCCCACCAACAGTGTAAGAGGGTGCCCCTTTCTCCACAACCTCTCCAACATTTGTTGTTTCTTGCCTTGTCAATTTTTGCCATTCTAACTGATGTAAGGTGGTATCTCAATGTGGTTTTGATTTGAATTTCCCTGATGGCTAATGATGATGAACATTTTTTCATGTGTCTGTTAGCCATTTGTATGTCTTCTTTGGAGAAGTGTCTGTTCATGTTTTTTGACTTATTTGTTTTTTCGGTGTTGAATTTGAGAAGTTCTTTATAGATCTTGGAAATCAGAGCTTTGTCTGTAGTGTCATTTGCAAATATCTTCTCCCATTCTGTGGGTTGCCTCTTTGTTTTGTTGACTGTTTTCCTTGCTGTGCAGAAGCTTTTTATCTTGATGAAGTCACAAAAGTTCATTTTTGCTTTTGTTTCACTAGTCTTTGGAGATGTATCTTGAAAGAAGTTGCTGTGGCCGATGTCAAAGAGGTTACTGCCTGTGTTCTCCTCTAGGATTTTGATGGATTCCTGTCTCACGTTGAGGTCTTTCATCCATTTTGAGTTTATCTTTGTGTATGATGTTAGAGAATAGTCGAGTTTCATTCTTCTGTATGTAGCTGTCCAGTTTTCCCAGCACCATTTATTGAAGAGACTCTCTTTTTTCCTGTTTTGTCGAAGATTATTTGACCATAGAGTTGAGGGTCCATATCTGGGCTCTCTATTCTGTTCCATTGATCTATATGTCTGTTTTTGTGCAAGTACAATGCTGTCTTGGTGATCACTGCTTGTAATATAGCTTGAAATCAGGCAACGTGATGCCCCCGCTTTGTTTTTCTTTTTCAACATTTCCTTGGCGATTCGGGGTCTTTTCTGATTCCATACAAATTTTAGGATTGTTTGTTCCAGCACTTTGAAAAATGTCATTGGAATTTTGATCAGGATGGCATTGAAGGTATAGATTGCTCTGGGTAGCATAGACATTTTAACAATGTGTATTCTTCTGATCCATGAGCATGGAATATTTTTCCATCTTTCTGTGTCTACTTCAATTTCTTTCATGAGTATTCTGTAGTTCCTAGAGTACAGATCCTTTAGCTCTTTGGTTAGGTTTATTCCGAGGTATCTTATGGTTTTTGGTGCTATTGTAAATAGAATCGTTTCTCTAATTTCGCTTTCTATAATTGCATTGTTAGTGTATAAAAAAGCAACTGATTTCTGTGCATTGATTTTGTATCCTGCCACATTACTGAATTGCTGTATGAGTTCTAGTAATTTGGGGGTGGAGTCTTTTGGGTTTTCCACATAAAGTATCATGTCATCTGCGAAGAGAGAGAGTTTGACTTCTTCTTTGCCAATTTGAATACCTTTATTTCTTTTTGTTGTCTGATTGGTGTTGCTAGGACTTCTAATACTATGTTGAACAATAGTGGCAAAAGAGGGCATCCTTGTCGTGTTCTTGATCTTAAGGGAAAGGCTCTCATCTTTTCCCCATTGAGGATGATATTTGCTGTGGGTTTTTCATAGATGGATTTTATGAACTTGAGCAATGTTCCCGCTATCCCTGTACTCTGAAGTTTTAATCAGGAAAGGATGCTGTATTTTGTCAAATGCTTTTTCTGTATCAATTGAGAGGACCATATGGTTCTTCTCTCTCCTCTTATTAATGTGTTCTATCACATTGATTTGCAAATATTGAACCACCCTTGCACAGGGATAAATCCCACTTGGTTGTGGTGGATGATCCTTTTAATGTATTGTTGGATCCTATTAGCTAGGATTTTGTTGAGAATTTTGGACTCCGTATTCATCAGGGATATCGGTCTGAAAGTCTCCTTTTTGATAGGGTCTTTGCCTGGTTTGGGGATTAAGGTAATGCTGGCCTCATAGAATGAGTCTGGAAGCTTTCCTTCTGTTTCTATCTTTTGAAACAGTTTCAGGAGAATAGGTATTATTTCTTCTTTGAATGTTTGGTAAAATTCCCTATGGAATCCATCAGGCCCTAGACTCTTGTTTTTTGATCACTGCTTCAATCTCGTTACTGGTGACTGGCCTATTCAGGTTGTCAGTATCTTCCTAATTTAGTCTTGGTAGTTTATACGTTTCCAAGGAGGCATCCATTTCTTCCAGGTTGCTTAATTTATTGGCATATAGTTGTTGATAATAATTTCTAAATAATTGTTTCTATTTCCTTGGTGTTAGTCATGATCTCTCCCCTTTCATTCCTAATTTTATTAATTTGGATCCTTTCTCTTTTCTTTTGGATAAGTCTGGGCAGTGGTTTATCGATCTTATTAATTCTTTCAAAGAACCAGCTTCTAGTTTCGTTGATCTGATCTACTGTGTTTCTGGTTTCTAAATCATTGATCTCTGCTCTAATCGTAATTATTTCTCCTCTAATGCATGGCTTAGGCATCATTTATTGCTTTTTCTCTACTTCTTTAAGGTATAAAGTTTGTTGGTGAATTCGGGATTTTTCTATTTTTTTGAGTGAGGCTTGGATGGATATGTATTTACACCTTAGGACCGCTTTTGCGGTATCCCATAGGTTTTGGACAAATGTGCTTTCATCCTTATTGGTTTCCATGACATATTTAAGTTCTTCTTTGATTTCCTGGTTAACCCAAACATTCTTTTTTTTTTCTTCAAAGATTTTATTTATTTGACACAGAGGGACAGCTAGAGAGGGAACACAAGCAGGGGGAGCGGGAGAGGGAGAAGCAGGCTCCTGGTTGAGCAAGGAGCCAAGTGCAGGGCCGTGTCCCAGGACCCTGGGATCATGACCTGAGCCGAAGGCAGACGCTTAATGACTGAGCCACCGAGGTCCCCCCTGGTTAGCCCAGACATTCTTGAGCAGAGTGGTGTTTTTCTTCCAAATTTTTTCTTGTGATTGAGTTCCAGTTTTAAACCATTAAGGTCTGAGAAATATGCAGGGAATAATCTCAGGCTTTTGGTATCAGTTGAGACCTGATTTGTGACCCAGTATGTGGTCTATTCAGGAGAAAGTTCCATGTGCGCTTGAGAAGAAAGTTATTATTTTTTATTTTATTTTATATTTTTATTTTTTTTAATTTTTTATTGTTATGTTAATCACCATACATTACATCATTAGTTTTGGATATAGTGTTCCATGATTCATTGTTTGTACATTACACCCAGTGCTCCATGCAGAACGTGCCCTCTTTAATATCCATCACCAGGCTAACCCATTCTCCCACCCCCTTCCCCTCTAGAACCCTCAGTTTGTTTTTCAGAGTCCATTGTTTCTCATGGTTGGTCTCCCCCTCCGATTTCCTCCCCTTCATTCTTCCCCTCCTGGTATCTTCTTCTTTTTTTTTCTTGACATATATTGCATTATTTGTTTCAGAGGTACAGAACTGTGATTCAATAGTCTTGCACAATTCACAGCACTCACCATAGCACATACCCTCCCCAATGTCTATCACCCAGCCACCCCATCCCTCCCACCCACCACCACTCCAGCAACCCTCAGTTTGTTTCCTGAGATTAAGAATTCCTCATATCAGTGAGGTCATATGATCCATGTCTTTCTCTGATTGACTTATTTCACTCAGCATAACACCCTCCAGTTCCATCCATGTCGTTGCAAATGGCAAGATCTCATTCCTTTGGATGGCTGCATAATATTCCATTGTGTATATATATACCACATCTTCTTTGTCCATTCATCTGTCGATGGACATCTTGGCTCTTTCCACAGTTTGGCTATTGTGGACATTGCTGCTATAAACATCGGGGTGCACGTACCCCTTCGGATCCCTACATTTGTATCTTTGGGGTAAATACCCAGTAGTGCAATTGCTGGATCGTATGGTAGCTCTATTTTCAACTGTTTGAGGAGCCTCCATACTGTTTTCCAGAGGGGTTGCACCAGCTTGCATTCCCACCAAGAGTGTAGGAGGGTTCCCCTCTCTCCGCATCCCCGCCAACATTTGTCGTTTCCTGACTTGTTAATTTTAGCTATTCTGACTGGTGTGAGGTGGTATCTCATTGAGGTTTTGATTTGGATTTCCCTGGTGCGAGCGATGTTGAGCACTTTTTCCTGTGTCTGTTGGCCATTAGGATGTCTTCTTTGGAAAAATGTCTGTTCATGTCTTCTGCCCATTTCTGATTGGATTATTTGTTCTTTGGGTGTTGAGTTTGATAAGGTCTTTATAGATTTTGGATACTAGCCCTTTATCTGATATGTCATTTGCAAATATTTTCTCCCATCCTGTCAGTTGTCTTTTGGTTTTGTGGACTGTTTCTTTTGCTCTACAGAAGCTTTTTATCTTATGAAATCCTGATAGTTCATTTTTGCCCTTGCTTCCCTTGCCTTTGGCGATGTTTCTAGGAAGAAGTTGCTGTGGCTGAGGTCGAAGAGGTTGCTGCCTGTGTTCTCCTTTAGGATTTTGATGGACTCCTGTCTGACATTAAGGTCTTTCAACCATTTGGAGTCTATTTTTGTGTGTGGTGTAAGGAAATGGTCCGGGCGCCTGGGTGGTTAAGCGTCTGCCTTCGGCTCAGGTCATGATCCCAGAGTCCTGGGATCGAGTCCCGCATTGGGCTCCCTGCTCCTTGGGAGCCTGCTTCTCCCTCTGCCTCTCTCTCTCTCTGTGTCTCTCATGAATAAATAAATAAAATCTTAAAAAAAAAAACAACAGGAAATGGTCCAGTTTCATTCTTCTGCATGTGGCTGTCCAATTTTCCCAACACCATTTGTTGAAGAGACTGTCATTTTGCCATTGGACATTCTTTCCTGCTTTGTCGAAGATGAGTTGACCATAGAGTTGAGGGTCCATTTCTGGGCTCTCTATTCTGTTCCATTGATCTGTGTGTCTGTTTTTATGCCAGTACTATACTGTCTTGATGATGACACCTTTGTAATACAGCTGGAAGTCCGGAATTGTGATGCTGCCAGCTTTGCTTTTCTTTTTCAACATTCCTCTGGCTATTTGGGGTCTTTTCTGGTTCCATAGAAATTTTAGGATTATTTGTTCCATTTCTTTGAAAAAAGTGGATGGTATTTTGATGGGGATTACACTGAATGTGTAGAATGCTCTAGGTAGCATTGACATCTTCACCATGTTTGTTCTTCCAATCCATGAGCATGGAACGTTTTTCCATTTCTTTGTGTCTTCCTCAATTTCTTTCATGAGTATTTTATAGTTTTCTGAGTACAGATCCTTTGCCTCTTTGGTTAGATTTATTCCTAGGTATCTTATGATGTTGGGTGCAATTGTGAATGGGATCGACTCCTTAATTTCTCTTTCTTCTGTTGTTGGTGCATAGGAATGCCACTGATTTCTGTGCATTGATTTTTATATCCTGCCACTTTACTGAATTCCTGTATGAGTTCTAGCAATTTTGGGGTGTAGTCTTTTGGGTTTTCCACATAAAGTATCATATCATCTGCAAAGAGTGAGAGTTTGACTTCCTCTTTGCCAATTTGGATGACTTTGATTTCTTTTTGTTTGTCTGATTGCTGTGGCTAGGACTTCTAATACTATGTTGAATAACAGTGGTGAGAGTGGACATCCCTGCCGCATTCCTGACCATAGGGGGAAATCTCTCAGCTTTTCCCCATTGAGAATGATATTCGCTATAGGTTTTTCATAGATGGCTTTTATGATAATTGAGGTATGTACCCTCTTTCCCTATACTCTGAAGAGTTTTGATCAAGAAAGGATGCTGTACTTTGTCAAATGCTTTTTCTGCATCTATTGAGAGGATCATATGATTCTTGTTCTTTCTTTTGTTAATATATTGTATCACGTTGATTGATTTGCAGATGTTGAACCAACCTTGCAGCCCAGGGATAAATCCCACTTGGTCGTGGTGAATAATCCTTTAATGTACTGTTGGATCCTGTTGGCTAATATTTTGGTGAGAATTTTTGCATCCATGGTCATCAAGGATATTAGTCTGTAATTCTCCTTTTTGATGGGGTCTTTGGTTTTGGGATCAAGGTAATGGTGGCCTCATAAAATGAGTTTGGAAGTTTTCCTTCCATTTCTATTTTTGGAACAGTTTCAGGAGAATAGGTATTAATTCATCTTTAAATGTTTGGTAGAATTCCCCTGGGAAGCCATCTGGCCCTGGGCTTTTGTTTGTTTGGTGATTTTTGATAACTGCTTCAATTTCCTTAATGGTTATAGGTCTGTTTAGGTTTTCTGTTTCTTCCTGGTTCGTTTTGGTAGTTGATACATCTCTAGGAATGCATCCATTTCTTCCAGGTTATCTAATTTGCTGGCATAGAGTTGCTCATAATATGTTCTTAAAATTGTTTGTATTTCTTTGGTGTTGCTTGTGATCTCTCCTCTTCCATTCATGATTTTGTTGATTTGGATCATTTCTCTTTTCTTTTTGATAAGTCTGGCCAGAGGTTTATCAATCTTGTTAATTCTTTCAAAGAACCAGCTCCTAGTTTCGTTGATGTGTTCTACTGTTCTTTTGGTTTCTAGTTCATTGATTTCTGCTCTGATCTTTATTGTTTCTCTTCTCCTTCTGGGTTTAGGCTTTATTTGCTGTTTTTTTCTCTAGCTCTTTTAGGTGTAGGGTTAGGTTGTGTATTTGAGACCTTTTTTGTTTCTTGAAAAGGCTTGTATTGCTGTATACTTTCCTCTCAGGACTGCCTTTGCTGTATCCCAAAGATTTTGAACAGTTGTGTTTTCATTTTTATTTGTTTCCATGAATTTTTTTAATTCTTCTTTAATTTCCTGGTTGACCCATTCATTCTTTAGTAGGATGCTCTTTAGCCTCCATGTATTTGAGTTCTTTCCGACTTTCCTTTTTTGATTGAGTTCTAATTTCAAAGCATTGTGATCTGAAAATATGCAGGGAATGATCCCAGTCTTTTGGTACCAGTTGAGACCTGATCTGTGACCTAGGATGTGATCAATTCTGGAGAATGTTCCATGGGCACTAGAGAAGAATGTGTATTCTGTTGCTTTCGGGTGGAATGTTCTGAATATGTCTGTGAAGTCCATTTGGTCCAGTGTGTCATTTAGAGTCTTTACTTCCTTGTTGATCTTTTGCTTAGATGATCTGTCCATTTCAGTCAGCGGGGTGTTAAAGTCCCCCACTATTATTGTATTGTTGTCAATGTGTTTCTTCGCTTTTGTTACTAATTTCCTTATATAATTGGCTGCTCCCATGTTCGGGGCATAGATATTTATAATTGTTAGATCTTCTTGGTGGATAGACCCTTTAAGTAGGATATAGTGTCCTTCTTCATCTCTTATTACAGTCTTTGTTTTAATATCTAATTTGTCTGATATAAGGATTGCCACCCTAGCTTTCTTTTGGTGTCCATTAGCATGGTAAATGGTTTTCCACCCCCTCACTTTCAATCTGGGGGTGTCTTTGGGTCTAAAATGAGTCTCTTGCAGACAGGATATTATGGGTCTTTTTTTTTTTTTTAAAGATTTTATTTATTTATTTGACAGAGACAGAGACAGCGAGAGCAGGAACGCAAGCAGGGGGAGTGGGAGAGGGAGAAGCAGGCCTCCCGTGGAGCAGGGAGCCCGATGTGGGACTTGATCCCAGGACCCTGAGACCACACCTGAGCCGAAGGCAGACGCTTAACGACTGAGCCACCCAGGCGCCTGATGGGTCTTGTTTTTTAATCCATTCTGATAGCCTGTGTCTTTTGATTGGGGCATTTAGCCCATTTCCATTCAGGGTAACTATTGAAAGATATGAATTTAGTGCCATTGTATTGCCTGTAAGGTGACTATTACTGTATACTGTCTGTGTTCCTTTCTGATCTATGCTGCTCTTCGGCTCTCTCTTTGCTTAGAGGACCCCTTTCAATATTTCTTGTAGGGTTGGTTTCGTGTTTGCAAATTCCTTTAGTTTTTGTTTGTCCTGGAAGCTTTTTATCTCTCCTTCTATTTTCAATGACAGCCTAGCTGGTTATAGTGTTCTTGGCTGCATATTTTTCTCGTTTAGTGCTCTGAAGATATCTTGCCAGTCCTTTCTGGCTTGCCAGGTCTCTGTGGATAGGTCTGTTGCCAATCTAATGTTTCTACCATTGTAGGTTACAGATCTCTTCTCCTGAGCTGCTTTCAGGATTTTCTCTTTGTCTCTGAGACTTGTAAGTTTTACTATTAGATGTCAGGGTGTTGACCTATTTTTATTGATTTTGAGAGTGGTTCTCTGTGCCTCCTGGATTTTGATGCCTGTTTCCTTCTCCACATTAGGGAAGTTCTCTGCTATAATTTGCTCCAATATACCTTCTGCCCCTCTCTCTCTTTCTTCTTCTTCTTGGATCCCAATTATTCTAATGTTGTTTCGTCTTATTGTATCGCTTATCTCTCGAATTCTGCCCTCGTGATCCTGTAGTTGTTTCTCTCTCTTTTTCTCAGCCTCTTTATTTTCCATCATTTGGCCTTCTATGTCGCTGATTCTCTCTTCTGCCTCATTAATCGTAGCAGTTAGTGCTACCATTTTTGATTGCACTTCATTAATAGCCTTTTTGATTTTGATCTGGTTAGATTTTAGTTCTTTTTTTTCTCCAGGAAGGGTTTCTCTAAAAACTTCCATGCTTTTTGCAAGCCCAGCTAGTATCTTTAAAATCATGATTCTGCACTCTAGGGCCGACATCATACTAAAGTCCATATTGAGTAGGTCCCTGGCAGATGGTACTACCTCTTGTTCTTTTTGCCAAGGTGATTTTTTTCATCTTGTCATTTTGTCCAGAGGAGAATAGATAAATGAGAGAACAAAATGGTAACAGGTTAACAACGTCCCCAGCAAATATACTCTAAACAAATCAGAAAAGAGCTGAAACCAGGGGAAAAGAAAGGAAAAGAAAGAAAAAAGAAAGAAAAAAAAAGATAGAAACAAAAACAGAACAAAACAAAAAAAAACCAGAGTCTGATCAAATATGATCAGGCTAGTACATAAGATCAGTGCCACACACTAGATTTTGGGTGTATTTTGGTCTTTTAGAAGAAAGTGCCTCCTAAAATTTTAAAGAAAGAAAGACATATATGTACAAAATAAGGGTTGATACAATGAAGGGATGGAAGATGACTGTAAGGATGAAAATTATAAAAGATTTTTTAAAAGGAATTGATAAGATAAGAAGCTGTTTGAAAAAAGAAAGAAGATTTAAAAAAAAAAGGGAGAGAATGTGATCAGGCAGCAGACTAGAACAAAGCCATACGCTAGTGATTTAGGGTATATTTTGATCTGTTAGAAGAAACTGTATCTCAAAATTTTAATGAGAGAACAACTTATATATGTATGCCAAAAATAAGGGAATCTATGAAGGGATAGAATATGAGTCTAAAAATGAAAAATAAAATTGTTTTTTTTTTCAAAAAGGGATTGATAAGATGTTGGTTGAAAAAGGGAAAAAGAAAAATTCAAAAAAATAGTTAAGAAAATCAACTTTGAAAAACTAATGAATCATGATAAAAAAGCCATGAATTCTATGTGCAGTATTCCCCTAGCGCTGGAGTTCTCCCATTCTCCTTGATTGGTAAACTTGGTCTTGGCTGGCTGTTCGTCCTGATCTTCTGGGGGAGGGGCCTGTTGCCGTGGTTTCCAAATGTCTTTGCGGGAGGCGGAATTGCCCCACCCTTGTTGGTCCGGGCTAAGCAATCTGCTCAGGTTTGCTCTCAGGAGCTTTTGTTCCCTGCAAGCTGTCGGTACAGCTTTGGAGGACGAGAGTGGAAATGGTGGCCTCCTAATCTCCGCCCGGAGGAGCCGAGAACTTGGGGCCCAACTCCTCAGTGTGCCCCCAGAGAAAAGCAGTCAGTCACTCCCGTGTCCCCTGTCTCCGGCCACACTCCGTGCTCACCCAGCCTGTGACCCAGCGTTTCTATCTCTGGCAGCCGACTCAGTGTGGAGTCTTCAAACCCAGCAGATCCCTGCGGTGTGCTCCCATGCCGCTCCTCCTTGGGAGGAAGGGGAGTCTCCCCAGATCTATCGCTTGTTGGGTCCCTGTTGGGGGAGCAGTGGCCCGACTGGCCCGCAGATCACAGTTTATGGCAACCCCGAGCTGAGAGCACGCGACTCGGCTCCATCTCTGCAGCCGGCTTCCTGGCTCCGATACCTGGGAGCTCTGCCACACTCAGGCACCCCCGGTCTTTGTGACCCCGAGGGTCCTGAGACCACACTGTCCCACGAGTGTTCCACCCCCCACTTAGCCACTGGAGCGACGTCCCTCAGCGGAGTTGACTTCTAACAGTTCCGATTTTGTGCTCCGCGGCTCTATCACTTGCCAGAAGCAGCCGATGGAGGCCCCCTCCCCTGCCGTCTATCCTCCCGAATACCACCTCAGATTCACTTCTCCACACGTCCTACCTTCCAGAAAGCGGTCGCCTTTCTGTTCAGAGAGTTGTTGCTATTCTTCTCTTCGATCTCCTGTTGAGTTCGTAGGTATTCAGAATGCTTTGATCCCTATTCAGCTGAATTCCTGAGACCAGACGAAATCCAGGTCTCCTACTCCTCTGCCATCTTTCTCCTCCCCCTTATTTTATATTTTTAAAGATTTATTTATTTCAGAGAGAAAGAGAGCAAGAGAAAGAGAGTGTATGGGCGAGGGGCAGAGGGAAAGAATCTTCAAGCCGACTCCTCGATGAGTGTGGAGCCCGATGGAGGGCTCAGTTCTATGACCGATGAGATCATGACCTGAGCCGAAACCCAAGAGTCAGAGACTCAACTGACTGAGGTACCCAGGTGCCCCTATTTTTCTGATTTTAAATGTAATATAAAGTAAAAGAGTACTATTTTTTCTGATTTTAAGTGTGATGTTTATTTATAAAAATAGTAAAAATAAAATGAAGTATATAGAATAAGATGAAAACCAACCTTAATTCTACCACCTCAAATAATTACTGTCAACACTTTGATACATGTTTATATTATATTCTTCTGTTACAGATTTATTGAGGTTTAATTCAATACACTGTACATAAAGTGTGTAAATTTAATAAGTTTTGAATTGTGTCTCCACAGGTGATATATATATCAACACAAGATAATGAATATATCCATCATTCCCAAAACTGTCCTCTGTCCTTCTATAATTGCTTCCCTTGTCACATCTCTTAGAGGCAATCATTGATTACTGTCACTATAGATTGGTTTGAGTTTTCTAGAATTTTATATAGATGAAATAATACATAACCCCTTTTTTATCTGGCTTATTTCAGTCAACATAATTACTTTGGAATTCATCCATGTTGTGTTCTGTGTCAGTATTTCATTCCTTTTTATTGCTGACTAGTATTCTGTTGTATAGATTTACCACAGTTTGTTTATTCATTTATCTGTTGATGGACATTCGGATTATTTACGGTCTGGATATTACAAAAAAAGTTGAAAGTTTGAATGATTGGTAGAAGCTGATAATTAGTATCCAGATATATGGCAGCTTTCAGGAGGGTTTTGGAATCTTCCACAGTCAGAATACCAATTCCAGGAACACTCCACTAGGAGTATATCCTATCCCCACCCTCATATCACTGCTGGAGAGTGATCTATGAATCAGGGTAATTAAACAGGGTAATTCTCCCCTAAAAGTTTCTCAAAATGACAAAAGATATTTATAATATGTCAGAAAAGTCGTATTTGTCATGGAATAGAAGTTCAAAAATTTCAAGAGAAATTCCTTTAAATTTTGAAATTTTAATAGAAGAGGAAAGAAAGGAGGAGAGGAACTTGTTAAGAAAAAAAAGAGGTAGAAAATAATTTCAAAGCTGAAGAAAAATGATTTTTCAGTTTTTGAGATATGCTTAGTATCAAGTAGAATATATGTAATAATTTCACTTTATGGGTCCAAATTTAAAAACATTAAGGATAATGAGAAAATTCAAAGTTTTCAGAAAGAGAAAAATAGTTTTTCCATGAAGAAAAAAAAATCAAAGTGACATCACATTTCTTATGAAAAACAATATATTAGAAAAATATTGGAGCAAAATGTTTGCTATTCTGAAGGAAAACAATTTTGAACTTAAAGTTTCATACCTGGTAAAAGTGGCATTCAATTTGAAAGGTCTACCAAAGACATTTTAGAATTAAAAAAGTCTCAAAAAACTTACCACACATAAACTCCGAAAGAATTGTTAGAGAAAGACCTCCATAAATAAATAAATATACATATATATGTACACATACAACAAATCTATGAGATACAAAACACAGACAAGCAGAATTTTAATCCAAAGAAACACATAAAACATTAGTTAATTCTAAATAATTATTTATGCAGAATCTAAAAAAATAGCTATTTGGTTTTAAAATCCTAGATGATCTCAACATGTAATGCAGTTGGAGAACTAGAAGGATGTGGTAGAGATAAATGTTTCTAAGAAGGTGGGGGAAAAAGACAAACAATGGAAAATGTGAGTGAAAAGTTAGGACATATAAAGACCTATCTTAGAGGCCCAACATAAAAATAATAGAAATCTCAGGATGAGAGAAATGAGAAGATGTAAGGAAAAAATTATTAAATAATAGAGGAGAATTTCCCAGTACTGAAGAGAGAGTAAGACATACAGCTGTCCCAGAAATGTTCCATTAAAAAAATTTACTCTCAGCTTTTGTGTACAAGTCTTTGTGTGGACACATGCTTTCATTTTCTTGGACAAATATTTAGGAATGAAAGAGCTGGATCATATAGTGGGTGTATGTTTAACTTTTGAAGAAATTGCCAAAATGTTTTCCAAAGCGTCATACCATTTCACATTCCCATTAGCAGTGTATCAGAGTTCTAATTCTTCCACATCTCTGCAGAAACTTCAAATGAACAGTCTTTTAAATTTCAGTTATTCTAATAGGCATGTAGTGTTTGTCTCATTAAGGGTTTTTCTTACAGTTAGAAAATTTTTTTTATTGAGGTATGTTAGACATTGTGCTTTTAATTTGCATTGCCCAAGTGACTACTGATGTTGAAAACCTTTTTCTGTGTTTATTTGCCATCTGTCTCTTTTTGGAGGATGTCTGTGTTCAAATCTCTTACAGATACTATTTTTTATTATTGAGTTCTGAGAGTTCTTTATATGTTCTGGAAATAAGTCCTTTATTGGATATATGATATGCAGATATTGTCTCTGTGGTTCGTCTTTTCATTCTCTTCATAGTGTCCTTTGAAGAGCCAAAGCTTTAACTTTGATGAAGTTGAATTTATCAGTTTTTTCTTGTATAGATCATGCTTTTGATTTTATTTTTATTTAGCCTAGATATTTTTTGTATAAATTTTACAGTATTAGGTTTTATATTTAGGTTGTTTTAATTTTTGCATGCAGTGTAAGTTGTGGATTGAAGTGGTTTTTTTTTTTTTTTTTCACTGTTCTAGTGCCATTTATTAAGTCTATATGATCTTTTCTGGATTGCCTTTGCATCTTTGTCAAAAAACTGGGACGTTTGGTTGCCTTAGTCAGTTAAGTGTCTGGCTTTGGCTTGGGTGTCATGATCCTGGGGTCCTGGGATCGAGCCCCACATCAGGCCCCTTGCTCAGCGGGGAGCCTGCTTTTTCCTCTGCCTGCTAGTGCCCCTGCTTGTGCTCTCCCTCTCTCTCTGACAAATAAATAAAATCTTAAAAAAAAAAATCAACCAACCGACTTTCTATTCTGTTTCACCCATTTGTTTATTTTGGACTCATATCACACTCTCTTGATTACTGTTGTTTTATAACATTGTAATAAGTCCTGAAGTCAGGTAGTGTTAAGTCCTCTTTGTTATTTTTAAAAACTTGTTTTGGCTATTCTAGATAAATTTGCATTTCTATATGAATTGTATAATTGGCTTGTCAAGTTCGACAAACGAGCCTCCTGGAATTTTGATTTGGATTGTATTACATCTGTAGAGCAATTTGAGGAGAATTAATGTCTTAACAATATTGAGTCTTTTGATCTAGGTCTCTCTATTTACTTAATGTATTTTTTAGTTTATCTTAGCAGTGGCTTGCAGTTTTCAGTATTCAAGTCTTGTACATCTTCCATCAGATTTATCTCTAAGTATTTTATGTGTATAGACATGCAGTTGGTTTTTGTATATTGATCTTGATAAATTCACTTTGTAGTTGCTCTCAAGCTCTTATTTTCTTTTGTAGATGAGTTAGGATTTCCTCCATAGGCAATCATATTGTCTTTGGATAAAGACACTTCTTTGCTTAGAACCTCTAGTATAATGTTAATAGACGGGGTAAAAACAGACATCACTTAATTTCTGATTTTAGGGGGAAAGTAATTATGTTTTCCTTTTCATGAAATGTACAAAAATTGGTTATTCCTAGAGGTCAGCAATTACCAGGGATCACATTTTAAGCAATAAATGCATTCTGTTTAATAAAAAATTAGTTGTCACACCAATTTACTATAATTTATATGAGTGAATGTTAGAGTTCTCTTTCAGAATGAACAGAATACATGTAAATATTTAAGATTAGGAAAACATCATAGTAATGACTTTCCAATAATAAATATGTCTTTCCTATTTAAATGTAAATAATGTATGAAGGGGCTAGTAGCAATATATTAATAAAGTGGTGTTTGTAGTAGCTGAGGAGTAGCTAGAGTTGGTACTGGTTTTTGGGTGATTAGCAAAAATATTTGCTTTATAACATTCTGATTCTCCTAGACAAAAGTTAGTAAGATTTTCCAAATCTATAAAGCTGCTCTTTTCTAGGCTACATACTTTAAATGCTGACCATGGTAGCAGACCCTGACTTGAACCTTAAAAACCTTAGCCAGTCATGAGCTCTGATGGGAAAAGCCTACATCATAAAATTCATCTTTGTCCTTGGGGCTTTGCTGTCAGACCCAGCAGAGTTCAAACATTTACTGAAGACCAAAACAGTATTTTCTTCATATGCCTTTCTCATCCTTGGTAACCATGTGGGTTGTCATCTAACAACTAGGCTTGCTTGAGCAGTCCTTGAAAGGGGTTTTAGCCCCAGAGGATAAAGAGGCTCTTAAAAACGCTCTGCTCAGAATTCATTGTATCCACTTGAAACTTCTGTTAGTTCCAGAAGGATTATTTAGAATGCTGTCAGACATCACCAAGGAGCTATAAAACATGGCATGTAGCATGGTGTCTGTACCAGCTAAAACTGTTCCAACTCCTAGAAGCTCTCTTACTGGGTCTGAGAATGCTAATTGAATGTGTGGCTGTCTTTTATGCCAGAAATGAGTAAAATGAGACATACTCTTTACTCTCCCCACCCAACCTTATACCTTGCCTATACTTTAGGGCACCTTCCCAGTAAGGTTGGAGGACCTTATTTTCTGTTATATCAGCATCTTGGGCTAACCCTAGCACACATTTACTGATGATATTGTGATAGCCTCTCAATTTGTTTGAATCTCCCACTAGACTATAAACACTGTGAGGCCCTTACTATATCTAAATTACTCATCTTAAGCCACCAGCCACCAGTAACAGTGCCCAGTCTACAGTTGGCACTAAATAGACATTTGTTGGATGAATGTATGAATGAATAAATTCACAGAGCAGACCTTAAGTGGTAGCAGTTTTTTAATTCCCAAGTTAAAGTAATAAGACAAAACTTTCCTTATTCATGAATTGATGAGGGACCAGGGTTTGAAAAGTGAAGAAATAGGGGCACCTGGGTGGCTCAGTCAGTTAAACATCTGCCTTCAGCTCGGGTCATGATCCCAGGGTCCTGGGATTGAGCCCCGCATTGGGCTCCCTGCTCAGTGGGGAGTCTGCTTGTCCCTCTCCCCCACCCCCACGCTCATGCTCTCTCTCACTCTTCCTCTCAAATAAATAAATACAATCTTAAAAAAAAAAAGTGAAGGAATAAATCCAGAGGTTTAGGGAGCAAGGAAGGAAACCGTTAGTAAGGTAAGGGTAGTTTACTGGTAGTCTACTGGTAGTGAGGTTACCTATTTGTGACTTTTGGTCTGGAACATGATTTAGGAGTGGCTTCTGTAACCTCAAGTTTAAATCTAGTTGTGCTGTTATCAGCAGGTTGGTGCATGGATGTGGGACACCATGATAAAGACTCAATCTGTTACGAAACTCTAGAATATTTTGACAAAAAGGGAAAAGAATACTGTGGCTTTCCATTTGTATGTAACTACTTGTGTTGATTCTTGAAATGTTTCTCACCTTTTGTCAACCATCCCGTTGTAGTTTGGGAAGTTATAAGATAGAGAACTGGTGCTCTTTTTGTATCTTTACATTTCCTGAAATCTTCATGTGTCTAGTTTTCTTTTATCCTCGTTTTCGTTGGGTTTTCTCAACATGAGTGGGTTTTAGTTGGGGAGAAAATGGATATGACTGGCATATAAAACTTATAATTTTAAATACATACTTGTTTTTTACATAGCCATATCAATGAACTCTTCTATTAGTTTCAATATTTGTTTCAATTGATTATCTTGGATTTTTTTCAGATAGATATTTTGTTATGTGTAAGCAAAGATAAAATTTCCTCTCTCTCCTAATATTTATACTTCTTTTTACTTCTAGTGATTTTATTTAATTGCCTGGAACTACCAGAAGGATAATAAAATATGAGTTGTGATCGTGTAATTTTTGTCTCATTCCTTCTATTAATGAATATCCCCATAGTGTTTTATATTTAAATATTATGTTGCCAATCAATTGGATCATGGGTATTCCATATCATATAGATACTCTTCAATTTCTTCTCTTTCTATTTATTTGTAGGTCATAGGTTTAAAAATTTATCAGTTGCTTTTTTGACAAACATCTATTGAGACAATCAGATAGCTTTTTTCCTTTGACCTACTAATATGAATTATAGATATCCTAATATTGGCCCATAATTGTATTCATTCCTGGAATAAATCCTACTTTGTCATGATGTATTATTCTTTAAATATCCTGACAGACTTGATTTTTCTAATGTTTTATTAATGATATATGTATTTATAGTTATAATTGAGATTGCCTAGGAGACTGTGAATTTGCCTTACAGCTACTACTCCATAGTCAACCCTTGCTTCCAAACCGTTTAGCTCTGAGCTGGGGTGGGGAAGCTGTTTGTGAAGTTTTCCTTGGGTTCTGGTCACTTTCTTTCCAGACAGATTGTGCTCTTGTTCTTTCTTTATTTTGTCTTCATCTATTGTCTATGTAGCAGAATTTTCTTGGATCTTCTTTCTTGATTTCTCTCTTTTTTTTTAAGAGCGAGAGAGTGTGCATGCACGTGTGAGTGGGGTGGGGGGGGATGGTGGTGGTGGGAGGGGTTGGGAGAGGGAGAGAGAGAATCTTAAGCAGGTTCCATGCCCAGCGTGGAGCCCAACACAGGGCTTGATCTTAGGACCCTGAGATCATGACCTGAGCAGAAATCAAGAGTTGACACTCAACTGACTGAGCTACCCCAGGTGCCCCTTTTCTTGATTTCTCTTAATTCATATTGCTCCTCTTTCCGTTCCTTTTCTATTTCCCTTTGTTTTTTTTTTTTTAAGCTTTACACCGCAACTTGGAGCTTAAACTCATGACCCTGAGATCAAGAGTTGCATACTCTAATGATTAAGCCAACCAGGTGCCTTTATTTCCCTTTGGTTTTTATTCATCAGAAGTTGGGAATGGGTAGGATAGGCAACACTTACTGTTTGAATCTAAAAGCCTCTGATCTTGTGGTTCAAATCTAGGAGCATGAAGCAAAACAAAGTTACATAGTATTTTCATTAAATTCACATTTGAGACTGTAGCATTTAAATCATAGCATTAAATCATATAGCATTAAAAATCAGGTATTAGCTCTTAAAATTTTCATAATGGTAAAGTCTCTGCCTTAGGGAGGAGATCACTGAACTACTTCTCTAGGAGTGTGAACATCTCAGTGGTTGGCCCAAGATTGCAACTGTGGAAGTTGGCATTCCAAGTCTCAAGTGATAAGCTTTGTGCCTTGAGAGTATCTTAAATTTTATGTTGGTACAGTAGAACCTTTTATTAAATCTGATAATTAGAATGACTCACACTTCTGACTAAGACCAATAGCATTCTACCTGTTTTTATGCTGTGAAATATTGTGCTGTGGGAGACACATTCTGAATCTTGCATAGGCTTGTTATTAAGCCCTGAAATATCTGGAAGAATGTACAAGTACAATCCTCATAAAAACTACAGTCATACCAACAGCCAATTGCAGACACCAAGGTGTGCAGAGCTTGTGCTAAACAACACTTTACCATCTGTACAGTTCACCTTGGGGATGGCCCATACAGTGGGTGTTCCACTTGAGGGTCCCTCCTCTGCAGGGTCTCCCTCCTTTTCCTCTTTTTCCTTTTCACCATCCCGTGGGTCCTGCATTCTTCAGTTGATGTACCTTGTTAGTCAAGGCCAGAAATTCAAGTTCTAGGTTCCATTCTGGAAGAGGATCTTCCTGGCTCCAGAATTTGAGGTTCTTTGGGGGTAGACTGTCATTTGACAAACAGACCTTTCCCTGGTCAAGATTGATTCTTTTTCAATAATGCACATGTGCTGTTTAACAAATGAAAGACCCCCTCTCTAGCAGGAGTGAATATCTGGAAGTGTGAAGGAAATAGAGGACCTTCCGGTCACATGTTTCTGGTGGTTTGGGATAATTTGCCAGGGATTTTACAGAGCATAGCATGGCTGACTAAATGGATGTTTCACCCATGAGTCTCTGAGCCCAGGGTGTTGAATTTGTTTTCCCATAGTCAGTGGGTAAGCTATCTTGATAAGGGTCCCAGGGCTACCCTCTCTCCAAGCCTCTGTGTCCCTCTGTGACCTTGGGCAAATGCATCAGCTTCTCCCTCTGTAAATGGAATGTTGACAGGACTGTGTCCTCCATTCCAGAGCTGTTGGGAAGATGAATGTGAATGTGTCTTTAAGGAGCTCTGAGCTTCCCTGAGGAGGGCGTTGTGTAGTTATGAGTTGTTACTATCACCACTCCTGTTAGGAACGTTGAGGTTGAGATGGCTGGAACTAAATTAGCTGCACCTGCCTGTCTTTTATCTTCAACTTTAATGCTTCTTCTTGTCTCCCACACAACCTATAAGCAAATATTATTTTCCAAGTCAGGCTACCTTCCATTGAGTCAGCGCTGATTCTTGTCTTATGCCCTGAGCCTAGCCTGCTTGGTTGGGTGTGTGGGGAAATAATTCTTTTTATGGCCAGATAGCCCCAGCCTCACTGTGGTCCAGCAGGGTGACCTTGGACCTGTTACTTAACTTCTCTAAGGCTCTGTCTTCACCAGTGAAATTGGGTTACTTAGGAGTATTGTATGGATTAAATGAGATTAGTTTTTCAAAATATTTGGCAAGCAGCAGGTATTCAATAAATGTTAGTGTTTTGAAATTTTGTTTTCTTTTATTCTCTCACTTTTTGGCCCTGGCGTTAATATGACATGTGCATTTCTATTTCAGCATCTTGTTTTGGGTATCAGTTGATATTTTGGGTGTCTTGAGATATGGCATCATTATTCTGGAAGATTTCATTTTGAAAACCATGTGTCTTCATTCTCAATGCCCTCAAAGCAATTGAAACAAACTAAAAGTGTAAAAGCATTTACTTTGTGACGTTTATTTTCAGTAGTCTGTGAGCCCTCACACGCTCTTAATAGAAAGAGAAAGCTACAAAACCTGGCCGGGCAGTTAGGAGGTGCTATTTAAAGCCCCAGTGGGCCCCAAATGACAATTTTGAAATTGATTGTGGAGTGTGACGATGCCAAGTACTAGCAGACGCCCAGGAAACCTGTCACGTTTTCCATGTGTTACCAAAAATCTTGAGTCTGCAGCGGTTTTTAGAATAGTTTTTCTCTTAGGAAGCTTTTGCCATTTCTTACTCCCTAGATTTCCCTTTTGCTGTGGATGGAACATGCTGCAGCAGAGGAACCTCAGACTGCACACTGAGGCACTGTGCACTGGGAGGGTTTCCCCTATGCAGAGATATTTGTAAAACTTCCAGCTGAGGTTAGCTACATGACAGCTTTATGCCTGAGAATCATTGATTGCACTGAAAAGTGGTAGCTTCTCCTGTACATGGTTGTTTTCTAGTGGTTTAGAAGCCTGCTCTGCTTTGGAGTAGCTAGATGACCTTGTAAGTTACTTAACCAACGATTCTCAGTTTCATTGTCTGTCAGGTGGGGTTAGTGATACCAACCTCGACTTATTTTTATAAAAATTTGTTGTGTTGTATATAAAGTTCCTACCAGGGTATTTTAACATATACATGGAACACTACATCAAAAACTAATGATGTAATGTATGGTGATTAACATAATTAAAAAAAAAAAGAAGGTACATTGATGCATTTTGGCTATTATTTTTTAAGTAAACTCATGAAAAATAATCATTGTGGTAAGCAGAATAATGATTCTCCAAAGATGTTCACATCCTAATCCTTGGAACCTGGGAATATGTTAACCTTTGAGGGCAAAAGAGACTTTACAAATATGGTTAAGGACCTTGAGATGGGGAGATTATCTGGATCATCTGGGTGGGTCTAATCTAACCGTATGGTTCCTTAAAAGGACCTTTATCCTGCTGTGGTCAGAGAAAAAGATGGGAGAGCAGAAGCAGGGTCAGAGACATGCTACATTGCTGGATTTGAAGATGAAGAGAGGAGCCACAAACCAAGGAATGCAGGCAGCCTCTAGAAGCTAAAAAAGGCAAGGAAAGAGATTCTCTCCTAGATGCTCTAGAAGGAATCATCCTCTTCAATAAATGGTGCCGGGAAAATTGGACAGCTATATACAGAAGAATGAAACTCGACCATTCTCTAACACCATACACAAAGATAAACTCAAAATGGATGAAAGACCTCAACGTGAGACAGGAATCCATCAAAATCCTAGAGGAGAACAAAGGCAGTAACCTCTTTGACATCGGCCACAGCAACTTCTTTCAAGATACATCTCCAAAGACTAGTGAAACAATGAACTTTTGTGACTTCATCAAGATAAAAAGCTTCTGCACAGCAAGGAAAACAGTCAACAAAACAAAGAGGCAACCCACAGAATGGGAGAAGATATTTGCAAATGACACTACAGATAAAGCTCTGATTTCCAAGATCTATAAAGAACTTCTCAAACTCAACACCGAAAAAACAAATAAGTCAAAAAACATGAACAGACACTTCTCCAAAGAAGACATACAAATGGCTAACAGACACATGAAAAAATGTTCATCATCATTAGCCATCAGGGAAATTCAAATCAAAACCACATTGAGATACCACCTTACATCAGTTAGAATGGCAAAAATTGACAAGGCAAGAAACAACAAATGTTGGAGAGGTTGTGGAGGAAGGGGAACCCTCTTACACTGTTGGTGGGAATGTAAGTTGGTACAGCCACTTCGGAAAACAGTGTGGAGGTTCCTCAAAAAATAAAAAATAAAGCTACCCTATGGCCCAGCAGTTGTACTCCTGGGTATTTACCCCAAAGATACAGATGTAGTGAAAAGAAGGGCCCTATGCACCCCAATGTTCATAGCAGCAATGTCCGCAATAGCCAAACTGTGGAAAGAGCCAAGATATCCTTCAACAGATGAATGGTTAAAGGAGATGTGGTCCATATATACAATGGAATATTACTCAGCCATCAGAAAGGATGAATACCCAACTTTTACATCAACATGGATGGGACTGGAGGAGATTATGCTAAGTGAAATAAGTCAAGCAGAGAAAGTCAATTATATGGTTTCACTTATTTGTGAAACATAAGGAATAGCATGGAGGACATTAGGAGAAGGAAGGGAAAAATGGAGGGGGGATGTCAGAGGGGGAGACGAACCGTGAGAGACGATGGACTCTGAGAAACAAACTGAGGGTTTTAGAGGGGAGGGGGTTGGGGGGATGGGTTAGCCCGGTGATGGGTATTAGGGAGGGTGCATACTGCATGGAGTACTGGGTGTTATACGAAAACAATGAATCATGGATCACTACATCAAAAACTAATGATGTATGGTGACTAACATAACATAATAAAATCAAATAAAATTAAAAAAAAAAGGAATCAGCCTTCCCAACACCTTACTTTAGCCCAGTAAGATCCATGTCAGGCTTCTGACCCTTAGAATTGTGCAACAATAAATTTATGTTGTTTTAAGCCACTAAGTTTGTGATAATTTCTTATACGGTAACAATGGAAAACCAATACATGATTAAAGAGAATGTAAAGGTTTGTGCAGTTACAGAAGAGTGAGACCCATGATGCTCTGTGTGTAGATAAGCTACTAGGTATGTGCCAAATTCTAGTCTCTTTGAGCTTGGTAGGAATGTTTGAAATCCTACCAATTTCTCTTCTGGGCAGGATTTATGCCTGCTTCACGAGAATTAAAATGCTTTGTTATGCCCTAAAACATTTGAATCTAGTTTGAAAAAGTCACACATATTTGGAATTTTGGAATTCCTGTAATTGCTCAGATCCCTGATTCCTCTCTGAATAGACAGCAGTGGAGTTTTGCTATACCGTATCATTCTATGGATGAAAGAACTTAGAAATTAGAGTCAGACAATGTGGGTCTGAGTCCTGCTGTCCTGGAAAAGTAAATCACATAATCTCCAAAATGTATCTCCAGAATGGAGATGATAACACCTGGTTTATTTATCATTGTGTGGGTCAAGGAGATGATGTGAGTAAAGACGCATCGAGGACTGGCCTACTATGTAAGTTTCAGGTGTGATTATTATATTTGTTATCTTGATTTTCATGTTGTGATAGAACCATAGACTATTAGATCAAGAAAGGGCTCTACAGATCATTTAGTCTTTTATCCTTGAAACTCAGGCCAGGAGAGGTCCATTAACTTGAAAATGTTCTCCTGGCTCCCTTGTGTCCAGCTTCCAACATGGCCTGGGTAATCACTGGAAGATGGGCCAGGCTGGGAACTTGATCTCACTTGAAAGGCATAGGCCTGGGGTGGGGAGGGATGCAGGAAATGTAAGAAATGAGAGGCACAGGGGTCCAATCATAAGAACTGGTGATGAGTTGGGAGGGATTGGCAGAGGGAGAAGTTATCCCTAGGAATTAGGGGAAGTAACAGGCAGAGTGGAAGGAAGCGGTACTGTGCTGAGCTGGCGGTCAGAGTTGGCCTTATATTTGGTGAAAGTAGGAATAGAACTTTGAGCTTCTGATGAAAGTCTTATGTTCTTCCCACTATACTTACTGGTTTTTGTTTTTTGTTTTTGCAGGACGAAGAGGGGAAACTGCCTTGTATGTGGGTCTTCTAGTGATTCCTCCCCTACATTTGGAAAGAACTCAAGATGGACTTACTTGAATTCTGCTTAAAGATTAAGGTATTGCAGTGAGGTTCTAGTGAATGATCTCCTTCAGCATGTGATAAGCTCACATCATCAGAACTTGAATCTGTAATCTTTGGTCTTGAAAATTTCTTCTTTAATATCTAGACTCACCATGGATAGTCAGGCAAAACAAAGCAGAAGAACACAAAGCAAATCTCTTTATAAGGCAATAGCAATTTTATTTCATTTTTAAAAAAATTTTATTTATTTGACAGAGACACAGCAAGAGAGGGAACACAAGCAGGGAGAGTGGGAGAAGGAGAAGCAGGCCTCCCGCTGAGCAGGGAGCCCGATGCGGGACTCGATCCCAGGATCCTGGGATCATGACCTGAGCCGAAGGCAGACGCTTAATGACTGAGCCACCCAGGTGCCCCAAGGCAATAGCAATTTTAAATTCACCTCTGGCTCCCTAGGTCTCCTCAGTGTACACATACACAAACACATACCTCACACACCATATATATGCACATAGACACTCATAACACACACAACTCCTGACACACACACACACACACACACGCACACACACACCCACATGAAAACAGAAGGTTAAAGAGAATTATGGTACCACTGGTTTTAGGACCTTTTGTCTATTTTGTTTCAAAATAATGTATTGAATTTTATGAATTTTATCCCATCATGTGTTATATAGAAATGTGACCGATGTACAACATATTTCCCCAGATTATATTAAGTGGCCATTTGCAAAAGACGAATGGATTGGAAGATGGAAGAATGAAGTGAGTACCTGTAGAGTCTAACAGTAAGAGTCCTTTATAATTTTATAAGGATGTAGAATTCAGAGGGCTTCCATATTCACCAATGTATTGTACCCCCAACAGTCCTGTGAAAGAGGCAGGAAGGTAGCTTTATTCCTGTACCACAGCTGGCATTCAGAAAGGGGACATGAATTGATCATGGTCAGACTTGGGTAAAAAGAAAGGGTAGCTGACTTCTTTTCTATAACCATGGAGCTGTTTCTCTTGTCTAGTTGCTAAAGAACTACAGCAATAAACACATTTTAAATGAAGTTTAAAATTGATGTTTAAATATAGATTATGTAAAAATTTTCACATTCTAAATGTTAAACATGTTTGCTATGTAAAATTTCAAAAACTTGGAAAAATAGGAGAAAATTACCCTTAGAGTTTTGTTATATTTCTTTAAAATATTTTCTACAATAGGAGTTCTTTGTCATTTTATTTGTTTATTTAGTAGGTTAATATTAAATTACAATTTTTCTATCAAAAACATTTGTCATACATTTTCCTGTGTTATATTATCATTAACATCATATTTAACAGTTGCAAAGTACTCTAGGGACTGTGCTGTGATCTATTTAGCAGTTTCTGTTTTAGGATGTGGGTTGGTTCTAATTTTTGCATTTTCACATTTTTTATTTTTATTTAAATTGTAGTCAGTTAACATACAGCGTAATATTAGTTTCAGGTGTACAGTATAGTGATTCAGTACTTCCATACAACACCCTGTGCTCATCACAAGTGCCCTCCTTAAATCTCCATCACCTATTTAACCCATCCCCCACCCACCTCCCCTCTGATGACCATCAGTTTGTTCTCTAGAGTTAACAGTCTCTGTCTTGGTTTGCCTCTCTCTTTTTTCCCCCGTTGCTCATTTGTTTCTTAAGTTCCACATATGAGTGAAATCATGTGGTATTTTCCTTTCTCTGACTGACTTATTTCACATAGCATAATACTCTGTAGCTCTATCCATGTCATTGCAAATGGCAAGATTTCATTATTTTTTATGGCTGAGTAATATTCCTGTGTGTGTGTGTGTGTGTGTGTGTGTGTGTGTGTGTGTGTGTGTGTACACCACTTCTTTATCCATTCAGCATTTTCACATTTTGATTTAATTTTTCAGGATAGATGTCAAGCATTGGGATTATCAAGATATAAAACAAATTGGATATATTGCTAAATTGCTTTCCAAAAGTGTTCTACCAATCTGTCTTTTGTATTGTAGAAATTAAATCAACTTAAAATGGAATTTTGTTCTCAATAGAACTTCAGGCACAGGGACTTTCTAACTGGCCACCTTTCCCTACAGGACCCAGCATCTGGCTGTGTTGTTCAGCAGCCCCTCTCCTTCTTCAGTCCCATTTCCAGCTTTTCACTGCTTGCCCTACTTCAAAGTTGCTCTCTGCTTACATTGTAACTCATCATCTTTCTCACCTCACATGACAGAGTATTTTTCTAAACGAAGTTAGTTCCCTTCCTAAGAAAACCTCTGGAGCCAGCTGAAAAGATGACATTTTCAACATTCTGTAGGACTCACTGATGCTTGGAAAACATCTGCTTACTTATGTGTTTGCTTATTTAGGCTGATGGCTTTCAGGATTTTAATAAAGATGAACTTTCTAGTTATATTAGTTGTCCTAAGGAGAGAGTAGCAGTTCTCGGCTATTGGACATGTCCAAGCAGAGGCAGATCACCACTTTTCAGGACAATTGTAAGTGGAATACAAGCAAGAGCTGACTATTGAGCTAAAGTAGATGACCTTGAGGATCTCTACAATTGTGAGAGTCCCTGAATCCATGATTTCTACCTTCTCTACCTATTAAATTCCTATTTATTGATGATTTATTTTTAAGGCCTCTCTTTTTAATAGCAGGCTGGCAGAAAGTGTTGGGCCACCGGGTTGGACACTCATGTCCTGTTGCTTCCTCATCAATGATTCAATGTGATTAGCTCCCTCTGGCAACGTTCCTCACAATGGAGCCTCTTTAAGTGATTTTTTTGCCTCTGAGACATTCCAGCCCTTTCACTATTTTAGGAACATACTTCTAAATTATACAAGGTTTTGCTGACACAAGGGCCATAACACCTTGCCAAGAGGAATTCTCCATGAATGGAATATATTAAGAGGGAAAGCCTGTGAAAGGTGTATCAGTGCAGCTGTTATGACTTTCCCCAACGTAACAGGTTAGAGGCTGAGAACTCCTGACCCCTGGGGCTGGAGGATGCTTTTCGTACCTGGAGTTAGTTACATCAGAAGGGTGCTGAGAGCTCAAACAGCCTGGGCTGGGAGATGCTGGTATAGGAGTCCGCACCTTCACTGGACACTCACATCAGCTGCACCTTTCATTTCAACATTATGTTGCTGATCAGAGTGGCTAAGGAGCACACTACCCTAACTTCATTATTCTACTTAGCGCAGACACAGTCTCCTAGGCCCCTTTCATAATAAGCCAAATGTAAAATATTATAAGAAACTCTGGTGGTATAAATCCTGGGACCTAAAATGTATCAAAAGACTTAAAAGTGAATATACCTTTTATCCCAGCAACTTTGCTTCTTCCTAAGGAAATCATGAAAGAGACGTGCAAGCATGCCCAACTGCAACACTTTATAATAACTCAAACCTGGAACTCTCTTAAATGTCTCCAAATAGGAGACTATGTTAAATGAGGTACGTCCATACTATTAAGAATCATGTTGTAGAAAAAGGGTTAGAGGTACGGAGATGTTTATGACACATTACTCAGTAAAAGAACCAGGTTACTATATCATACGCCTGAAATTAATATAATGTGTATATTAACCAACTAGAATTAAAAAAATTAGAAAAAAACACTTTGAAAAAAATTGACTACTTAAAAAAAGAATATGTTTGATGTAGGTATAATAATGAGTTGATGTTTATTTGGTGCATACTGTGTATGCATATCAGGCACTGTCCAAATTGCTTCACATATATATTTTTTAAAGTTTTAATTTAAATTCCAGTTAGTTAACATACAGCATAATATTAATTTCAGTTATACAATGTGGTAATTCAGTACTTCCATGCAACACCTGGTGCTCCTCACAACAAGTCCACTCCTTAATCTCCATCACCTATTTCCTCCATTCCCCCACCCAACTCCTTTCTGGCAACCATCAGTTCTCTACAGTTAAGAGTCTGTTTCATGGTTTGTCTGTCTCTTTTCTCCCCCTTTGATCATTTTTTTAAAAGATTTTATTTATTTATTTGATAGAGAGCACAAGTAGGAAGAGTGGCAGGCAGAGGGAGAGGGAGAAGCAGGCTCTCTGCTGAGCAGGGAGCCGGGTGTGGGGCTCGATCCCAGGACCCCAGGATCATGACCTGAGCCACACAGGCAACCCTGATCATTTGTTTTATTTCTAAATTCTACGTATGAGTGAAATCATATGGTATTTGTGTTCCTCTGACTGACTTATTTTGCTTAGCATAATACTCTAACTCCATCCATGTCATTGCAAATGGCAAGATTTCATTCTTTTTATGGCTGAGTAATATTCCATTGTGTGTGTGTGTACACCACATCTTCTTTATCCATTCATCAGTTGAAAGACATTTGGGCTATTTCTATAATTTGGCTATGGTAAATAATGGGCTATAAACATTGGGTTGCATGTATCCCTTTGAATTAGTGTTTTTGTATTCTTTGGGTAAATACCTAGTAGTGCAATTGCTGGGTTATAGGGTAGTTCTATTTTTAATTTTTTGAGGGAACCTCCATACTGTTTTCCAGAGTGACTGTACTAGTTTGCATTCCCATCAACAGTACTAGAGGGTTCCCCTTTCTCCACATCCTCACCAACATGTGTTGTTCATGTGTTGTTGAATTTAGCCATTCTGACAGGTGTGAAGTGATATCTCATTGTGGTTTTGATTTGCATTTCCCTGATGATGAGTGATATTGAGCATCTTTTTGTTTGTCTGTTGGACATCTGCATGTCTTCTTTGGAAAAATGTCTATTCATGTCTTCTGCCCATTTTTAAATTGGATTATTTGTTTTTTGGTTGTTGAGTTTTATAAGTTCTTTACATATTTTGGATACTAATCCTTTATCAGATATGTCATTTGCAAATATCTTCTCCCATTCTGTAGTTTTGATTGTTTCCTTAGCTGTGCAGAAGCTTATTTTGATGAGGTCCAGATAGTTTATTTTTGCTTTTGTTTCCCTTGCCTCAGAAGTCATATCTAGAAAGAAGTTGCTATGGCTGATGTCAGAGAGGTTGCTGCCTGTGTTCTCCTCTAAGATTTTTATGGTTTCATGTGTCATATTTAGGTCTTCATTTTAAATTTATTTTTGTGGATGTAAGGAAAGTGGTTTAGTTTTGGGGTGCCTGGATGGCTCAGTCGTTAAGTGTCTGCCTTCGGGTCAGGTCATGTTCCTAGGGTCTTGGGATCGAGCCCCGCATTGAGCCCCGCATTGGGCTCCCTGCTCTGCTGGAGGGCTGCTTCTCCCTCTCCCGCTCCCCCTGCTTGTATTCCCTCTCTGGCTGTCTCTTTCTGTCAAATAAATAAAATCTTAAAAAAAAAAGAAGGTGGTCTAGTTTCATTCTTTGGCATGTTTCTGCCTAGTTTTTCCCAACACCAGTTGTTGAAGAGACTGCCTCTTTCCTGCTTTGTTAAAGATTAATTGACCATATAGTCGTGAGTTAATTTCTGGGGTTTCTATTTCTGTTCTGTTGATCTATGTGCCTATTTTTGTGCCAGTACCATACTGTTTTGATCACTACAGCTTTGTAATGTAACTTGAAGTCTGGAATTATGATACGTCCAGCTTTGCTTTTCTTTCTCAAGGTTGCTTTGGCTATTTGGGGTCTTTTGCAGTATTCACAAATCAGTCAACATGATATACCACATTAATAAAAGAAAGGGTAAGAACATATGATCATTTCAATAGATGCAGAAAAAGCATTTGACAAAGTTCAACATTCTTTCATAAAAACCCTCAACAAAGTAGGGTTAGAGGGATAATTCCTCATATAAAGTCCATATATGAAAAACCTACAGCTAATATCATTGTCAATGGGGGAAAAACAGAGCTTTTCCTCTATGGTTAGGAACAAGGTAGGGATGTCCATTCTTACCCCTGTTATTTACCATAGTACTGGAAGTCCTAGCCATAGCAATCAGACAACAAAAAGAAATAAAAGGCACCCAAATCAATAAGGAAGAAGTAAAACTTTCACTATTTACAGATGACATGATACTCTATATAGAAAGCTTGAAAGACTCCACCCCAAAATTGCTAGAACTGATTCACCAATTCAGTAAAGTTGCTGGATACAAAACCAAGGTACAGAAATCTCTTGCATTTCTATACATCAATAATGAAGGAGGAGAAAGAAATTAAGGAATCAATCCGATTTACAATTGCACCCCAAACAATAAGATACCTAGGAATAAACCTAATGAAAGAGATGAAAGACTTTGCACTCTGAAAACTATAAAACACTAATGAAAGAAATTGAAGATGACACAAAGAAATGGGAAGACATTCCCATGCTTATGATTGGAAGAACAAACATTGTTAAAATGTCTATACTACCCAAAGCAATCTACACATTTAGTGCAATCATCAAAATACCAACAGCAATCCTAAAATTAATATGCTTTACATGTATTAATTTATTTAATCCTTACAAAATTCTGTGAACTAGTATTATTACCCCATTTTATAGATGAGGAAACAGGTACAGAAAGCAAAGGTAACTTGCTTAAGGTTACTAGGCAGAACAGGAATTTAGTTGGGGAAAAACTTGGCTCCAAAGCTGAAGCTGTGAACCACAACTAACATTGCTTCCAGAAGACTGAAAAGACAATCTCTGGAAGCTAAATGTGATTACATATGGTTGTTAAGATTATGGTTGATATTTTTCTTTTGAACATTTATTTATTTACTTTTTGAGAGAGAGAGAGAGAGAGAGAGAGAGCATAAGCAGAGTGGGGTGGGGAGGAGAGGGAGAGAGAGAAAATCATAAGTGGGCTCCATGCCCAGCATGGAGCCTGATGTGGGGCTTGATCTCACAACCCAGAGATCATGACCTGAGCTGAAATTGAATCAGAGACACTTAACTGACTGAACCACCCAGGTGCCCCCCACCCTTTTGAGCATTTATGAAGAGAATAATACTTGTTGTAAAATAACATAAAAAATAAAGACTCTTGAGCCATGAGTAGCAGCTCTCCAATTAATTAGTGTGCTCAACCAACATTAATTTGGCTAGATAAAGAAATAAAACATAGTTTTGCTCTGTGAATCCATCACCATTTGGAATTCAGTATTTCGTTTGGGTGGATTAGCTCACTGTCTCACACAGAGGCCAGGAGGGTAGAACCAAAGCTCATAATTTTCACTATAGGTTCATTTCTTAATTCATCTCAGATTAATGTTGACCTTGG
Organism: Callorhinus ursinus; assembly: GCF_003265705.2. Classification (NCBI taxonomy): domain Eukaryota; kingdom Metazoa; phylum Chordata; class Mammalia; order Carnivora; family Otariidae; genus Callorhinus; species Callorhinus ursinus. The sequence goes on along the minus strand of NW_027397086.1, from coordinate 27,375,665 downwards.
GTGTTTATATTTAGCAATTTTATTCCTTTCTTGTGTTGAAGGTCTCAGAATTGCAGAATTTTGGCCCTAGAGCAGTGTTTCTCAGCTGGGGGTGATTCTCTTCCCTAGTGAACATTTGATAATTTTTGGAGACTTTTTGACTGTGAAAACAGGGTGGAGGTGTTGCTACTGGCATCTACTGGGTAGTGGGAAGCCAAGGAGGGTGATAAATATCCTGCAATGCATAGGAGAGCCCGTGTGTTCAAGAAATATTAACTACAGGCCACCTGGGTGGTGCAGTTGGTTAAGTGTCCAGCTCTTGGTTTCAGTGTGGGTTGTGATCACAGGGTCATAGATCAAGCCCTGAACCAGGCTCCAGGCTCAGTGTGGAGTCTGCTTGAGATTCTCGCTCCCTCTCCCTCTGCCCCCTCCCCCCCAATAAATAAACAAATAAATCTTAAAAAAGGAAATATTAACTATGATTATTAGTATTCTTGATAACTGAACGGGCTTTTTAAAATTTTATTTATATTTTTTATTTTTATTGATAATTTTTTAAAAAATTGAGTTATTGACAGAACATTTATTAGTTTCAAGTATACAACATAATGATTCAATATTTGTATATATTGTGAAATGATCATCACGATAAGTCTAGTTAACATCTGACACTATACATGGTTATAGAACTTTTTTTTTCTTGTGATGAGAACTTTTAAGATTTACTCTCTTAGAAACTTCCAAATATGCAATACAGTATTATTAACAATAGTTATTAACATATCCCCATGACTTTATTTTATAACTGGAAGTTTGTACCTTTTGACCCTCTCCACCCATTTCACCTACCCTTACCCCCACCTCTGGCAACCATAAATCTGTTTCTGTATCTCTAAACTTACTTTTTTTTAAAATTCTACTGAGATCATATGGTATTTGTCATTTTCTGTCTGACTTATTTTGCTTAGCATAGTGCCCTCAAGATCCATCTATTGCAAATGGCAAGATTTCATTCTTTTTTAATGGCTGGATAATATTCCATTATATATTTAAACCACATTTCCTTTACTTATTCATCTGTCTGTGCACACTTAGGTTGTTCCATATCTTGGCTATTGTAAATAATGCTGCATTGAGCATGCGGATGCATATATCTCTTTGACTCAGTGTTTTTGTTTTTATTTTTTAAGATTTATTTATTAGAGAGGGAGAGTGTGAGGACATGCAAGCAGGGGGAGGGGCAGAGAGAATTCTTCAGGCAGACTCCCTGCTGAGTGTGCAGTACGACATGGGGCTTGATCTCATGACCCATGATATCATGACCTTAGCTGAAACCGTGTGTCAGATGCTTAACTGACTGAACCACCCAGGGGCCCCAATTTTTGTTTCCTTTGGATATATACCCAGAAGTGGAATTGCTGGATCATATGGTAGTTCTATTATTTATCTTTTAAGGAACCTCCATACTGTTTTTTTAATAATGGCTCACCAATTTACATTTCAACCAATAGTGCACAAGGGTTCCCTTTTGTCCACATCCTCACCAACACTCAATATTTCTTGCCTTTTTCATAATCGTCATTCTAACAAGTGTGAGGTGATATCTCATTGTGGTTTTGATTTGTATTTTCCTGATGATTAGTGATGTTGAGCATCTTTTTATGTACCTGTTGCCAATTTGTATGTCTTCTTTGGAAAAATGTCTATTTGTATCTTCTTCTGTTCACTTTTTGGCTAGATTGTTCTTTTGCTTTGAGGTATGAGTTCTTTATATATTTTGGATTTTAATCCCTTATGAGATGTATGAATTGCAGATATTTTCTTCCATTCATTAGGTTGTCTTTTCATTTTGTTGATGATATCCTTTGCCATGCAGAAGTTTTTGGTTTGAGATAGTCCCACTTATTTATTTGTGCTTTTGGTGCCTTTGCTTTTGGTGTCAGATCTAAAAAATCATTGCCAAGACCAATGTCAAGGAGCTATGTCTTCTTCTAAGAATTTTATGGTTTCAGGCCTTACATTCAAGTCTTTTTCATTTTGAGTTAATTTTTGTGTATAGTGTAAGATAGTAGTCCAATTTTATTCTTTTGCATATGGCTTTCCAGTTTTCCCAGCACCAGTTATTGAAGAGACTGTCCTTTTCCCATTGTATATTCTTGGCTCCTTTGTCATAAATTAACTGACCATATATGCCTACCTGAGGACCAATTATCACATTCATTGCTGTAGGTAAGGTTAGTAAGGCTAAAGGCCTAAACTGAGGTCATTGAAATATGAATGGAGAGAAGGGTGGACTTGAGAGAACTCTAAGAAATAAAAGCAGTGGGCATTTGTGAATGATTGAATGTAGACAGTGGTGAAGGAATGATTTTTGATTTTGTGTCATTAATTTATCTAAAAAGATATCTGTATAAGTATAGTCTATTTAGTGTTCACATCGTTAGTTATTCAATCATTCATTTAACAAGCATTTATTGAGTAGCTGCCTTTAAGAAAGTCCAGTGTTTTAAGCATGGTGGGACTATGTTTATTGTACATATACTATACATATATTTGGACTTGACCCTTAAGGAGTTTATAGTTTAGTAGAACTTATTTAAAGATCCTGGAAATACTATTTTATTTTTAAGTCATGTGTCCAAACTTGGACAGTTGGATGCTCTCCCCTGAGTTGAAGCTTGAGCAAGTGGCACAGAACCAATGGGTAGTGGTCCCTTGTAGTCTGTGTCCTAAGAGTTTCTTCCATCTACAGGTTGGCCAGAGTTTCTTCATCTTTACCTTCTGGAACTCCCTTGGTTCCTGTCTGTTTTCAAACTTGGGTTTTCCAGCTTTTTTTTGATTTTGTGAACCTTTAGAGATCCTTTGAAATCATTACCTTTTCCTTACATTAGACTTGGTTTCTTTGGCTTGCCTTCCTCATGTGCTCATATTTTCAGTTTTCATATCTTTGTTTTTTCTCCTTTCTATGCTTATGCAACTTTTCAAGTTTGTCTTCTGCAGCATTGGTTCAGTTTTCCTGCCCTTAACTGCCTCCAAAGTTGATTTTAATTCCTTGGTTGCACTTTGCTTCTTTTATATCTTTTCCATTGCAATCTCATTCCTGGTGTTTTTAGTTTTAGATTGTTCTCTTCATATGGATATCTTTCCCTCCTTCAAAGGGAATTTGTCTTCCATCATGCAATTAAGAGTGCCAAACCATTTATTTCCATCGAATACCGAATATCAAACATTTTCTGACCACAGAAATGATACCTTCTTTCTTTGAATATAGAAAAATTATTATTTAATTCCTTAAATGAATTGCATTATTAGAGAGAAAGCCCAGGGTCCAGAAATGCGGCTTTGAAGATAGTATCACCTTGAAACTCATACATTCCTTCCCACTTTCCACATCAGAATGCTATGGCTTTGGATACAAAAAAAGAGAAACACATAGATACTACTCCATCTGTGGCTGTCAGTTTGGGTGTTTAATCTCCCCTTTCCCCATTGTATGTGGAGTCTACTTCCGTAGGATCAACAAAGACCATTTCTTCGGTGAGCAAGACTCATCACAGCACATTTACCCCTGCTTGAGCATGTTCAGACCTCACATACATCATAGTGTTTTAATGGGATAGATAGAATTTTTAATATTGTTACTAGCTGAAACTCTTTTCTCTTCTGAATCATCAATTTACTAATGTGTTCAGGCTTTGTTTTGTTTTTTTGCCTTCCTGTTGCACTCCATATACTGAAGATGTATGGCTCATACCCAGCTCCTCCTTTCCTTAGCATTTCTGTCATTTTCTATAGAATAGGAAAGACTTTCCTTTGCTCCCTAATCTTGTCCTATTTTTTCTTGTCACTCTTCTATCATTTCAGGGACTGAGAATAGGCTGACTATAAGATATTTTATAGACTTGCTCTTTTGCATCTTTTTGAAGGAAAGTGAGAAATGGAGGCAGACAAAGCTTGTTATATAGTACTATTTTATTACTCCCTTTTTTTAATTAATTTTTTTATTGTTATGTTAATCACCATATATTACATCATTAGTTTTTGGTGCAGTGTTCCATGATTCATTGTTTGTTCATAACACCCAGTGCTCCATGCAGAACGTGCCCTCCTCAATACCCATCACCAGGCTAACCCATCCCCC
>NW_027397086.1:27228809-27361545 GCF_003265705.2 Callorhinus ursinus | reverse complement strand
ATGAAAAATAAAAAATGTTTTTTTTTTTAAAAGGGATTGATAAGATGTTGGTTGAAAAAGGGAAAAATAAAAATAAAAATAAAACAGTCAACAAAAATTAACTTTGATGAAATAATGAATCATGGTGAAAAAAAAAAAAAGCCATGAATCTATGTGCAGTATTCCCCTAGCGCTGGAGTTCTCCCATTCTCCTTGATCGATCAACTTGGTCTTGGCTTGCTGGCTGTTTGTGCTGATCTTCTGGGGGAGGGGCCTGTTGCTGTGGTTTGCAAATGTCTTTGCCGGAGGCGGAATTGCCCCGCCCTTGTGGGTCCGGGGTAAGGAAGCTGCTCCGGTTTGCTCTCAGGAGCTTTTGTTCCCTGCAAGCTCTCGGTAGAGCTTTGGAGGACCAGGGCAGAAATGGTCGCCTCCCAATCTCTGCCCGGAGGAGCTGAGAACTCGGGGCCCTGCTCCTCAGTGTGCCCCCAGAGAAAAGCAGTCACTTCCGTGTCCCCGGTCTCCGGCCACACTCCGTGCTCACCCGGCCTGTGACCGAGCGTTGCTATCTCTGGCACCCGACCCCGCACGGAGTCTCCAAACCCAGCAGATCCCTGCAGTGCATTCCCGCGCCGCTCCTCCCCGGGAAGGAAGGGGAGTCTCCCCGGATCTGCTGCTTGTTGGGTCCCTGCTGGGGGAGCCGGGCCCCGACTGGACCGCAGATCACAGTTTATGGCAACCCCGAGTTGAGAGCCCGCGACTCTGCTCCGTCTCTGCAGCCGGCTTCCCCGCTCTGATACCTGGGAGCTCTGCTGCACTCAGGCACCCCCGCTCTCTGTGACCCCAAGGGTCCTGAGACCACACTGTCCCGGGAGGATTCCACCTCCCGCTTAGCCACTGCAGCGACGTCCCTCAGCGGAGCCGACTTCTAAAAGGTCCGATTTTGTGCTCCGCGGCTCTATCACTTGCCAGAAGCGGCCGGCGGAGGCCCCTCCCCCGCCGTCTATCCTCCCGAATATCGCCTCGGATTCACTTCTCCGCACGCCCTACCTTCCAGTAAGTGGTCGCTTCTCTGTTCAGAGAGTTGTTGCTACTCTCCTGTTTGATCTCCTGTTGAGTTCGTAGGTGTTCAGAATGGTTTGATCCCTATTCAGCTGAATTCCTGAGACCAGACGAAATCTAGGTCTCCTACTCCTCCGCCATCTTGCTCCTCCCCCTTATTACTCCCTTCTTATGTGCTTTTTATGTCAAACTGTCTATGACATTTCTACTTAGATAGCTCACAGGATCTTCAGACTTAAGGTGTGTATAACTATGCTGGCCTCCCCTGACCCTGAGCCCAACCTGAAGTTTGCTCCCTCTTCCATGGTCCTGTTTACCACTGTCGATTACCCAGAAACCTAGCAGTCATCCTTCATACCTCTTTCTCTCTCAAACTTCTTACCAATTCTTTTGAGTATATTTATTAAATAAATTTCAATAAATTCATCACATTTATCCACATGCTGCTCATGCTAATGGTATCTCTACCCTGGAGTACAGCCTTCTAAGAGATATTTCCATAAGGATTTTTGTTTGTTTGTTTTTGGGTACAAATAATAGAAGACAGCTTAAATAATAAAAGACTTTTATTGGCTTTTTGGATTGAAAAGGCCAGAGTTAGGGTCAGCTTTCAGGTAAGACTTGATTGAGAATGTCACCAATGTTGCTAAAATTTTGGTTTCTTTCAATTTCTCCTCTTTCTGTGGTGTTATATTCCTCCTAAAACTGGATCAGCCTGTCAAATAAGCGGGCTACTAGGAGGTTTTAGGTCCTCATGCTGTCTTGTTCATGATCTTTAGGAAGAGAAAACATTTCTCCCAGAAACTTGTGTAGAATAGTGACAAAGCTTCTTTCCCAGTAGTCCTTTTTTTTTTTTTTTCCATTTACCCAGTTTGGGTCATGTGTCCTTCCCTGAAGTAGTCACCATAGTCAGAGGGATGGATTTTGTTGATTGGAGACTCACCTTAGAACTGAGGGGAAATAGATCCCACTCACACTCTATGGCCAGGGGAAATAACTTAAAGGCATTTTGGAGACTTGTTAACTGAGAAGGAAAGTACAAGGCAGCACACGTGACTTACCCACTACACTGCATTCACTCTAACCTCCCTCAAGTCTTTTCTCCACTGTGTAGGCAATGCAGTCTTTTAAAAAGAGAAATTGTGTTGTGTCACTCCTTTATTTAAAATCACTCTTGGCCTCACTTTGCTCCTTGGATAAAGATAAAAAATAATCCCCAACACTCCTTATAAGTTCCTTCTGGCTCTGCCTACCTCCCAACCTCATCTGTTACTATTATCTGCTTTTGGTCTCTATCCACTCACCCTGGCTGGCTCTTGTTCCTTCTCTTGGATTATCAGGGCTTTTTCTTGTCTCAGAGCCTTCAGATAGCTATGCCATCTACCTGGAATAATATTCGCTACTTTCTTCATCTGCACAACTCCAGTTCACCTGTGCTTTTCTGTTATAGTCCTTTTCACTGTTTAAAATAGGTTATAATGAGATAGTTGACCTAATGTTTGTTTTTTCCAACTAGACTGTAAGCCCCATGAAGATAAATATAGGGCTTGTACTTTTTAAGAACCAATGTGTCCTTGGTATCCAGCATAGTTCTTGGGCCTTGCTTAGTAAATATACTCACCACTTTCATTCTAACATCAAATAAAACCCCTCATCTGGTATCAATAGCAGTTCCCCCACCTGTCTCTGTTTGTTCATTTGTTGGATGGCACGACATTACCCATATTGTTATTTCCTGTGAGCAAGATCTTTCACTTCAAAGAGCCCAAATGTCCTCATATCTAACCAGAGAAAAAGATATTTATCTCTTTGGAAATTAAATTAGCCCAAGTATGTGTAAGTACCTAGAGCACTTGGTATACTTTGACAAATATTTGCTAACTTAAAATTGGAATCTGCATTTGCAGAACTTTCCATTAGGTGTCTGTCCTAACATTAGCCATGACAAATACCTGGATAACCCTTGAAAAGTTACTTTACTATTTATCTTTATAAATATTTGTTGAACACTCAGGATGTGTGTGGCATTTTCCCAGGCTATTGAGGGACAAGTGAGAAAGGGAATCTAGAAGACAGATAATACTACAGAGCTGCTAGTCTTATTTGTACTTCATCCCAACTTGACATTAATATATACATTTTGCACTGAAATTGTTTTCTATTATTAAAATCTGAATCTCATTATATACCAACCTACAAGGTCATTGTGAAGAATTTTAGGCCTTTGCTCTTGTTTTCATTTTCCAGGTTGTATTTATGCTTGGCTGGATTTATTCTTCAGATGTGCTTTGTTAAAAGCCCTATATCATAAGAAATAATCATTTTGACATGAATTATAATTTCAAGAATGGCTTTCTTAACATTCCTAAATATTCACTAAGGTAAATCATAGGAGAAGAGCAAGTAATATAGTTGCTCACTTTGGCATTATGTCATTATGTCATTTCATCATTTTAAAACTTATCTTTTTAATTATAAAAACAATGAATGTTCACTATAGAAAATTTGGAAAATATAAGGAAAAAACAAACATTTGTAATCTTACCACCCAAAGAGATAACCGCTGTTGACATTTTAATATTCTTTCTTACACACATACCCATGTGTGTGTGCACACACACGCACACATACGTGCACATATGCACGGACATCATTTCAAATAATTAAATGGAAGTCATAATATTCAGCCAGTTTTTTAAATGTGTTCTACTCAGCAATGAATTGTGATTTTAATTAATTCTTATCAGTTCCTATAGTTTTACCATTGTTTTTTTTGCATTTGTAGACCTATTACATAAAATATTTTGATCTCATTCTTGCAAATATTTATATTGTTGGTCTTGTTTTCCTGCCTAATTGCATTGACTTTCCAGAACGATGATAATTATTTGTGATAAAATATGCTTATCGTGTTCTTGACTTCATTTATTTTTTTAAAGATTTTATTTTTTATTTGACAGCGAGCGCAAGCAGGGGGAGCAGCAGAGGCAGAGGGGAGAAGCAGGCTTCCGGTGGAGCAGGGAGCCCAATGCGGGGCTTGATCCCAGGACTCCGGGATCATGACCTGAGCCGAAGGCAGATACTTAACGACTGAGCCAGCCAGCTGCCCCTGTGTTCTTGACTTTAATGGAATTGTACGTAACTATATGTATAAGTGTGTATGTGCATTTATGTGTGGTGTATGTGTGTCAGCATTGAGGGTATTACAGGAAAGGGTTCCTGTGAGAGTCTGTGATTGGTTGGTAGGGTGGGATAAGTAACCATCAGTAAAGATTAGGGGATTGAATAAATTCAGAACCGACAAATTGTTCCAGCTTTTGGGAGGCAAGGAAGGACTACAGGTGAGGGAAAACTAAAGACTGACTCACTAACACTTTTTTTCTAAGACAGTAGCAGCTGGCAGAAATTCATTTATATGCCATTTATTGGAGAGAAAGGGTGAGCCTGGATCTAGAAAGGGTACAAAGCTTTTAGAATCCCTTTTGCTGTATTGGAGGAACAACACTTGATAGGAGCCCCAGGATTGGTGCAGTAGTTAAATCAGACAAAGCCTGGTAGCACAGCAGGGCTTTTGCCCCCAGAAAATCCAGGAGGGAGGCCCGTGAGGTCCAAACCATGTGACTGGTGCAGAGGCCAGGCTAAGCATAAAGCTCTCAAGAAGAGAAAGCTGTCCTCCGTCACAGCTGTGTAACCAAATACAAGGAAGAAATGACACATGAAGATTCCTTGCTGCAGGTGCCATTGGTTCACTGAACTGTGATGTAAAGCCATGTAAAGCAGCATTCATGCTTAAGATTGAAAAAATTCCAACAACAACCAGATGTGCAGTGAGGGAAAACCTAGGCCTTAGTAGACCTTTTCTAATTCCAGCATGAGCAGATAAAGGAAAACCAGTATGGGATTCCTCAAAAAATAGGATGGCAAAACAAAGACATGAAAAATTCAGAAATACAAACTTTTAAAGATTTGCTTTAGGATAGTATTTGCTATAGGATTTATAAAATACTTTGTAGCATCTGCTTATGGGATTAACTAAATTTGTAGCATTTCATCAACTTTTTGTTGAAAGATCAAAATAATATAATGGGAGAGTCAATTGAGATGAACAAAAGAGCTTTTTTTGTTTTTGTTTTTTAAAAGATTTAATTAATTAATTTGAGAGAGAGTGGGGGAGGTGCAGAGGGGGAGGGAGAGGAAGAGAGAATCTCCAGCAGACTGTGCAGAGCCCGATGTGGGGCTCAATCCCAGGACTCTGAGATCATGACCTGAGCCAAAGCCAAGAGTGGGATGCTTAACTAACTGAGCCACCCAGGTGCCTCAAAAGAGCTTTTTGAAAGGCATGCAGAACTAAAGATGTGGAATAGAATTTAATTAAATTAAAAACATAGCTTCAGATTTAAAATCAGAGTGCAGAAGGGAAAAGAGATTTTAGGAAATTATGTAAGATATGCAGAACACAATTTTGAAGTGCCTTCTTGGGATATAGTAAAAAAGGATATGAAAATGTAAAGATGATAGAAAAATGATGGGAATGGAAAAGAGAGAAGATATTAAAAATACAAATAAATGCCATTTAAAGAGATCTGGAAAAATGGAAAATAAGTTACTTAAAATTTGTTTTACTCACTGGAAAAAACCACATGAATTTGTAAGTGAAAAGGACTCACTGCACCTAAAGTGAAAAATCCTGGTAAGATGAATAAATTTCATGGATAAAGGAAGAATCAATAGTGAGGGCCATGCCACTTGCAGCTTCTTTTTCTCACTATAGATCAATAATATTTGGAAGTGGCTCTGATGGGGCTCAAAGAGTAATATGGTTATACAAATAGGAAATCAGCAGGTATCAGGCTTTTGCTTGGCATGAGTTCTCACTAATAAGATGGGGTCACCACCCAAATGATGGGTAGTAATGTCGGGAAGGAGTTCCTCAGTCATACTGAGTTCAAGGAGAGAGAATCAAATACAGAAAAATGTCTATGGCTTCTCAACAAAGAAGTTGTTATCAAAAGACAACTGCTGAGGTTTCCCACAGTCCCAGATCCTTTCCTCATGTTGCTAGATTATGAAACTTTCCTTCATTTCATGATTTAAGAGGAATTTTGCATCACAAAGGAAACCATCAACAAAACACAGAGGCAACCTACTGAGTGGAAGAAGATATTTGTAAATGATATATCTGATATGGGATTAATATTCAAAATATATAAAGAACTTACACAACTCAACACCAAAACCCCCGAATAATGATTAAAAAATGGGCAGAGGACCTGAATAGACATTTTTCCAAAGAAGACATAAAGATGGCCAACAGACACATGAAAAGATGATTAACATCACTAGTCATCAGAGAAATGGAAATCAAAACCACAATGAGACATCACTTTATACCTGTCAGAATGGCTAAAGTAAAAAAAAAAAAAAACAAGAAATAATAAGTATTGTTGAGAATGTGGAGAAAAAGGAACCCTCATGCACTGTTAATGGTAATGTGAATTCATATAGCCACTGTGGAAAACAGTATGGAGGTTCCTCAAAAAATTAAAAATAGAATTACTATATGATACAATAATTCCACTACTGAGTATTTACCCAAAGGAAAGGAAAACACTAATGCAAAAAGATAAACCCACTCCTGTTTTATTGCAGCATTATTTATAATAGCCAAGATATGAGAGCAGCCTCAGTGTCAGTTGATAGTTAAAATGGATAAAGATGTTGAACACCCCCCCCCCCACACACACACAAGAATACTATGCAGCCATAAAAAGGATGAGATCTTACCATTTGCAATAATGTGGATGGATGTACCGGGTACTATGCTAAGTGAAATAAGTCAGACAGAAAAAGACAAATACCATATGAATTCCTTTATATGTGGAATCTAAAAACAAAACACATAAACAAAAAGCAGAATCAGAGAACCTATAAAATCAGAGAACAAAGTGCTGGTTCTCAGAGCGGGGGGAGATGGGGAATGGGCAAAATGGGTGAAGGGCAGTGGAAGATAAGGCTATGGAATGAATAAGTCATAGGAATGAAAGATACAGTGTAGGGAATATAGTCAGTGGTATTATAATAGTGTTGTATGGTGGCAGCTGGTAGCTACACTTGTGGGGAGCACAACATAACATAGAGTTGTTGAATCACTACATTGTACATCTGAAACAAATATAACATTGTGTGTCAACTAAACTCAAAATTTAATTAAAAAGGTAATTTAAAAAAATCAGTGGATCTGAACCCAAGTGATTTTTGCCTACATAATCTTGGGGTGCGGGGTGATTTCTTTGAATTATTTTGTTTTTATTCAAAATGAAAAAGCATAAACTACATAATCTTAGAATTGAGAAGTGAATTATTGATAGGTTGTTAGGTAACTGAATTACTTAAAATTCAGTTGTCTTTAATTAATTTAATTTAATTAAATGACAGAGACTTGGATTTAAACTTCTAAAAGGAGTATGAAGTCATGCTAACTGGCTTTTTTTAAAAAAAGAAGGTTTTATTTATTTATTTGAGAGGGAGAGCACAAGCATGGGGAGGAGAAAAGAGAGAGGGACAAGCAGATTCTGTGCTGAGCACGGGACTCGATCCCAGGACCCTGAGATCACGACCGGAGGCAAAATCAAGAGTTAGATGCTAATGGGGTGCCTGGGTGGCTCAGTCCGTTAAGCGCCTGCCTTGGCTCAGGTCATGATCCTAGGGTTCTGGGATCGAGCCCCTCATCAGGCTCCCTGCTCAGCAGGGAGTCTACTTCTCCCTGTGTGTGCTCTTTGTCTCTGTCTCTGTCTCTCTCAAACAAATAAATACATACATACATAGATAAAATCTTAAAAAAAAAGAGATGCTTAACTGATTGAGCCAGGTGCCCCATGCTAACAGGCTTTTTAACAATTTGTTGCTTATTAAATATTTAGTGAGATTCTGGTGAGTGGGGCTATAGTATCATATGAGTGGCTTCCAGACTTTTCTCCATAAAATTGAAGAGTTCAGGGTGATCCTATGACAATGATCCCTCAGAGTCAAGACTGTAAATATATGTAATATAAAGGACTTGCTACTGAAGTACCATAGGAGGCATATAGGAAATTCATGGCAGTGCCATACTTTTGTGCATTACCAATATCATTATTTACAGGTGATTTAGTTTTAAATTTCATTATAAAATCTCATTATTAAGTAGCAGCAAGTTCTAAAAGCTATTTAAGCTACTTATTCATTTGCTTAGTCTGTTTTTATACAGTATCTAATCTCTGACTTTTCTTAATGACTGTTGACATTGCTGTAAACTGGATCACTTAATCAGTGGATGGCATAAATGGAAAATCACTCTTCATGCTGCATTTCATTTTGCAATTATGTAACTCTACAGGCTCTTTTAGGGCAAGTAAGAAAGCCAAAGGGGGGAGGATTATCAAGCATATGTTATGAATATGAAAGAATTTCTTCAATTTCCTTCAATGTATAGTGCCTTTTGGGTTACTCTGGCTGGATAAGCTGAAAGGAGCTTTCTGCTTATACTATCCCAATAACAATATATTTTACTATATCATCTTTGATTTTAGTGTTATTTTGAATCTTCTTTTGTTATAGAAAGACTGTCATTATGAATTATGTAAATTATTTACATATGCACCTACGTAGGCATATCTTTGTAAATATTGCCATCCCTGCTTCATCGATCATGTCTGAGTATGTCTGACTCTTCTTATGCTGTAGCATTGGGAAAAAGTATGAAGTCAAAAGAGCTGTGTTTTTATCCCAAATCTACCACTTGCCAGCCATGACTGGGTACATGCCCTTCATTTTAGATCCGAGAGGGGATTTGATCATCACACAAACAAATGCTGAACAAAGTCAAGGAAATCCAAAAAAAAAAACTGTCTTTTGACAAACATGTCTGATCAGACTGCTCCTCATCTGATGAAAACAACAGCAACAACCACCTCAGCAACATCTGTCACACAACATGAAACCAATGGAAAAATTGTGGCAGAGCCAGGGAAAGGAAGAAAGGAAATAGCCTGGTTCAGAGGCTGAGGCTAAAAATTATGTGCATATGTAAATTATGAGGCTAAAATTATGCATATATATATCGTGTATGTATACATACACATATTTACAATATATATATCTTAAAAAAACTATTTGTTCATAAGAGTTATAGCTCTTTTGAAAAAGAAAAGAATAGCATATAAGGATAGATGGAGAAATAGAAATAAGCATTAACAGAGTCATAAAAGCAGAGATGTTTCCTGAAGGGAATCTATAAAAATGAAAAAAGAGAATAAAAAAAATAAAAAAAAAATCACATCTAGATACTTGCTGGTAAAATATACTCAGATGAAGAGAAAAATCTCAATGCATAAAATGTTTTCCTGCAAAGGAGTAAAAATCTGGCTGGCTCAGAATTCTTAGGGATGATAAGTGCTGAAGAACAATGGGACATGATTTCAAATTTCTATGAGGTAACTTTTGAGACTTCACAAATTTAATACCTATTTAAGTTAGGTTTCCTATGTAAAAGCAAGAGAAACACATTCTCATTTATGCAAAGTGTAGAGAAACACTTAAAACTATTGGATGCTTTACTCCGGGGACCCAAGAATGAGCAAAACATGGCATAAAAGATATTTGAAACCAGTCAAAACATAGGATTAAACCAAATAGTTACAGTAAAAATGAGTTTTTAAATTAAATGCAAATTTCAGAACTTTTTCTTGGAAGAGAAAATACATAATCTTACAATTTTAACAATTATTTGGACCAAGGATGTCATGTAAGGGGGGAATATATGTGATTAAAAGTGTCCCATAATGCATCAAAATCCAGGAGGCACAGAGAACCCCTTTCAAAATCAATAAAAATAGGTCAACACCCCAACATCTAATAGTAAAACTTACAAGTCTCAGAGACAAAGAGAAAATCCTGAAAGCAGCTCGGGAAAAGAGGCCTGTAACCTACAATGGTAGAAACATTAGATTGGCAACAGACCTATCCACAGAGACCTGGCAGGCTAGAAAGGACTGGCATGAGATCTTCAGAGCACTAAATGAGAAAAATATGCAGCCAAGAATACTATATCCAGCTAGACTGTCATTGAAAATAGAAGGAGAGATCAAAAGCTTCCAGGACAAACAAAAACTAAAGGAATTGCAAACACGAAACCAGCCCTCCAAGAAATATTGAAAGGGGTCCTCTAAGCAAAGAGAGAGCCTAAAAGCAACATAGACCAGAAAGGAACAGAGACAATATACAGTAACAGTCACCTTACACGCAATACAATGGCACTAAATTCATGTCTTTCAATAGTTACCCAGAATGTGAATGGGCTAAATGCCCCAATCAAAAGACACAGGCTATCAGATTGGATTAAAAAACAAGACACATCCATATGCTGTCTGCAAGAGACTCATTTTAGACCCAAAGACACCCCCAGATTGAAAGTGAGAGGGTGGAAAACCATTTACCATGCTAATGGACGCCAAAAGAAAGCTGGGGTGGCAATCCTTACATCAGACAAATTAGATTTTAAAACAAAGACTGTAATAAGAGATGAGGAACGACACCATATCCTACTTAAAGGATCTCTCCAACAAGAAGATCTAACAATTGTAAATATCTATGCCCCTAATATGGGAGCAGCCAATTATATAAGGCAATTAATAACAAAAGCGAAGAAACACATTGACAACAATACAATAATAGTGGGGGACTTTAACACCCTGCTGACTGAAATGGACAGATCATCTAAGCAAAAGATCAACAAGGAAATAAAGACTTTAAATGACACACTGGCCCAAATGGACTTCACAGACATATTCAGAACATTCCATCCCAAAGCAATGGAATACACATTCTTCTCTAGTGCCCATGGAACATTCTCCAGAATTGATCACATCCTAGATCACAAATCAGGTCTCAACCGGTACCAAAAGATTGGGATCATTCCCTGCATATTTTCAGACCACAATGCTTTGAAACTAGAACTCAATCACAAGAGGAAAGTCGGAAAGAACTCAAATACATGGAGGCTAAAGAGCATCCTACTAAAGAATGAATGGGTCAACCAGTAAATTAAAGAATTAAAAAAATTCATGGAAACCAATGAAAATGAAAACACAACTGTTCAAAATCTTTGGGATGCAGCAAAGGCAGTCCTAAGAGGAAAGTATATAGCAATATAAGCCTTTCTCAAGAAACAAGAAAGGTCTCAAATACACAACCTAACCCTACACCTAAAGGAGCTGGAGAAAGAACAGCAAATAAAGCCTAAACCCAGCAGGAGAAGAGAAATAATAAAGATCAGAGCAGAAATCAATGAAATAGAAACCAAAAGAACAGTAGAACAGATCAACGAAACTAGGAGCTGGTTCTTTGAAAGAATTAACAAGATTGATAAATCCCTCTGGCCAGACTCATCAAAAAAAAAGAGAAATGACTCAAATCAGCAAAATCATGAATGAAAGAGGAGAGATCACAACCAACACCAAAGAAATACAAACAATTATAAGAATATATTATGAGCAACTGTATGCCAGCAAATTAGATAACCTGGAAGAAATGGATGCATTCCTAGAGATGTATCAACTACCAAAATTGAACCAGGAAGAAATAGAAAACCTGAACAGACCTATAACCACTAAGGAAATTGAAGCAGTCATCAAAAATCTCCCAACAAATAAAAGCCAAGGGCCAGATGGCTTGCCAGGGGAATTCTACCAAACATTTCAAGAAGAATTAATACCTATTCTTCTGAAACTGTTCCAAAAAATAGAAATGGAAGGAAAACTTCCAACCTCATTTTATGAGGCCACCATTACCTTGATCCCAAAACCAGACAAAGACTCCATCAAAAAGGAGAATTACAGACCAATATCCCTGATGAACATGGATGCAAAAATTCTCACCAAAATACTAGCCAGTAGGATCCAACAGTACATTAAAAGGATTATTCACCACGACCGAGTGGGATTTATCCCTGGGCTGCAAAGTTGGTTCAACATCTGCAAATCAATCAACATGATACAATACATTAACAAAAGAAAGAACAAGAATCATACGATCCTCTCAATAAATGCAGAAAAAGCATTTGACAAAGTACAGCATCCTTTCTTGATCAAAACTCTTCAGAGTATAGGGACAGAGGGTACATACCTCAATATCACAAAAGCCATCTTGAAAAACAGTGAATATCATTCTCAATGGGGAAAAACTGAGATCTTTTCCCCTAAGGTCAGGACCATGGCAGGGATGTCCACTAGCACCACTGCTATTCAACATAGTATTAGAAGTCCTAGCCACAGCAATCAGACAACAAAAAGAAATCAAAGGCATCCAAATCGGCAAAGAGGAAGTCAAACTCTCACTGTTTGCGGATGATATGATACTTTATGTGGAAAACCCAAAAAACTTCACCCCAAAACTGCTAGAACTCATACACGAATTCAGTAAAGTGGCATGATATAAAATCAGTGCACAGAAATCAGTGGCATTCCTATACACCAACAACAAGACAGAAGAAAGAGAAATTAAGGAGTCGATCCCATTTACAATTGCACCCAACACCATAAGATACCTAGGAATAAATCTAACCAAAGAGGCAAAGGATCTGTACTCAGAAAACTATAAAATACTCATGAAAGAAATTGAGGAAGACACAAAGAAATGGAAAAACGTTCCATGCTCATGGATTGGAAGAACAAACATTGTCAAGATGTCAATGCTACCTAGAGCATTCTACACATTCAGTGCAATCCGCATCAAAATACCATCCACTTTTTTCAAAGAAATGGAACAAATAATCCTAAAATTTCTATGGAACCAGAAAAGACCCCAAATAGCCAGAGGAATGTTGAAAAAGAAAAGCAAAGCTGGCAGCATCACAATTCCGGACTTCCAGCTGTATTACAAAGGTGTCATCATCAAGACAGTATAGTACTGGCACAAAAACAGACACACAGATCAATGGAACAGAATAGAGAGCCCAGAAATGGACCCTCAACTCTATGGTCAACTCATCTTCGACAAAGCAGGAAAGAATGTCCAATGGCCAAAAGACAGTCTCTTCAACAAATGGTGTTGGGAAAATTGGACAGCCACATGCAGAAGAATGAAACTGGACCATTTCCTTACACCACACACAAATATAGACTCCAAATGGTTGAAAGACCTAAACGTGAGACAGGAGTCCATCAACATCCTAAAGGAGAACACAGGCAGCAACCTCTTCGACCTCAGCCACAGCAACTTCTTCCTAGAAACATCGCCAAAGGCAAGGGAAGCAAGGGCAAAAATGAACTATTGGGATTTCCTCAAGATAAAAAGCTTTTGTAGAGCAAAAGAAACAGTCCACAAAACCAAAAGACAACTGACAGGATGGGAGAAGATATTTGTAAATGACATATCAGATAAAGGGCTAGTATCCAAAATCTATAAAGAACTTATCAAACTCAACACCCAAAGAACAAATAATCCAATCAAGAAATGGGCAGAAGACATGAACAGACATTTTTCCAAAGAAGACATCCAAATGGCCAACAGACACAGGAAAAAGTGCTCAACATTGCTTGGCATCAGGGAAATCCAAATCAAACCTCAATGAGATACCACATCACACCAGTCAGAATGGCTAAAATTAACAAGTCAGGAAACGACAGATGTTGGCAGGGATGTGGAGAAAGGGGAACCCTCCTACACTGTTGGTGGGAATGCAAGCTGGTGCAACCCCTCTGGAAAACAGTATGGAGGTTCCTCAAACAGTTGAAAATAGAGCTACCATACGATCCAGCAATTGCACTACTGGGTATTTACCCCAAAGATACAAATGTAGGGATCTGGAGGGGTATGTGCACCCCGATGTTTATAGCAGCAATGTCCACAATAGCCAAACTGTGGAAAGAGCCAAGATGCCCATCGACAGATGAATGGACAAAGAAGATGTGGTATATATATACAATGGAATATTATGCAGCCATCCAAAGGAATGAGATCTTGCCATTTGCAACGACGTGGATGGAACTGGAGGGTGTTATGCTGAGAAAATAAGTCAATCAGAGAAAGACATGTATCATATGACCTCACTGATATGAGGAATTCTTAATCTCAGGAAACAAACTGAGAGTTGCTGGAGTGGTGGTGGGTGGGAGGGATGGGGTGGCTGGGTGATAGACATTGGGGAGGGTATGTGCTATGCTGAGTGCTGTGAATTGTGCAAGACTGTTGAATCGCAGATCTGTACCTCTGAAACAAATAATGCAATATATGTTAAGGAAAAAAAAAAGATAGGATGGGAAGAATGAAGGGGGGGAAATCGGAGGGGGAGACCAACCTTGAGAGATGATGGACCTGAAAAACAAACTGAGCGTTCTAGAGGGGAGGGGGGTTTGGAGGATGGGTTAGCCTCTCGGTGGGTATTAAAGAAGGCATGTTCTGCATGGAGCACTGGGTGTTATACACAAACAATGAGTCATGGAACACTACATCAAAAACTAATGATGTAATGTATGGTGATTAACATAACTAAAAATTTAAGAAAAAGCCCAACTGTAAGAAACCCTGAAACATTAATTATAAGAAATGTACTACAGTAATGCAAGATGTTAATAATGGGGGAAACTAGGGGAGTACAGTATACAGGGACTTTATAATTCTGACTCAGTTTTTCTGTACATGTAAAATTGCTCAAAAAATGTCCATTAAGAAAAAAGAAAAAAGAAAGATAAAATCTAAAAAAATAAGTGTCCCATAAATTTTTACACACACGCGCACACACCACTGTTCTTATGTAGTCAGTTGCTGAATGGAGGAGGGATGGTTGGTGGCCAGCATCTGTGCACCAGGTGCCTCCTGCCTTTATACCATTTGTTTACAGCTGGCTTGCTTCTGATTGGCCAAAGGGTACATTCTGCTTGGTTGTACCAAATCAGTTGTTAAATGTTTCAAATACCATCTAGGTTGAATGAAGGAAGGAACAAATGAATTATTAGAGTTGATTTCTTCTCTTATCCTTACCCTATATTCTTTTGGATGTTTTTATCCTCGCATTTAAGAATCTCCAAGCAAGTGTATGTCTTATTTACACCAAACGAAATTCTGCCTCTCCTTCCTTCATATAAACCACTATATTCCATTTTTTGCAGCTGCCTACCAAGTCTGAGACAACCAGAATGTTGCATTTGTCTTTGTTTGAAAGAATATCAAAATTTCTTTTTTCTCTACCCACACCCTACGTGATGGTGTATAACCATCTGAGATTATTATCTTTGAATCTTTTGTTAATATTGTCTCATGGACAGGTACCTTGGAGATTATCGTAATTCCTACCATGTCATGCTGGCTAGGTCTCCTTAGTAGGTAGTTACATACATCGCTTTATAATTTTTCTCTCTCCTTAATAGATACATTGACTATTAAGATTAGAAGGCTTTGTGGGCATTGTGTTGTCATTTAAAAAGTGACTTGGATGAAAGTAGCTCAGTGATTTGGTTTAATTATGCTGAAATGAGGCAAAGCTTCAGCCAGTGTCTAGATCTCCATTTTCAGGACCTTTTACTCAGATTAGTAGTTCATTTTTGTACAAACATATGCTTCCTTGTACTATTCACATGTGCTGCATTTCTAGCCCAGAGCTTATCATTTTGGTGCTTCAGATTGCAGTCCAGAAATCTAAATTTCTTTCTTTGACACCATCTGCATAGCCAGCCTTTAACCTCACATAGCCTCCTTTCTCTTTGAAACTCCCAACTGTTCTTGGAAGAAGCAATGACAACACCACCTGTGCCCTCTCAGATTCCTAGTCCCGACTTTCCGGTCCCAAAAGATGTTTCCTGGAGAATACTTTTTTGTCTTATTAATTAATTAATATTTATTGAGCAGCTATTGTGTGCCAGAAACTGCACCTGTCGGTTCCTTCCCAGTTAAATAACTGAACTTGAGGCATTTCTTTTGCAATATGCAGACAAATAAGTTGCCTTTCTCCCTACTAAGGGATTTCTCTCCTGGTTTTTGTGTAAAATTCTAGAGACACACTTAAGATAACCTGGAATAATATTTCCACTTCATTTTTTAAAACTTCTACTTTTTCTTTTTTAGGTAAGCCATATGAGTTCGTTCAGACACGTTAGAAAATTCAGGTAAGCACAAAAGAGAAAAATGTTTTATATGTGCATGTATTAAAAAGATCTGGAAGAATGTACTCTAAATGGAACCTTTCTGTGACATGGGATTTGAGGTGGGGCGGAGGGGAGGCTGGAAAAGATATTTGGTTTGTTCACTTCTAAATGGCTTGAATTTTTA
Source organism: Callorhinus ursinus (assembly GCF_003265705.2). Lineage (NCBI taxonomy): Eukaryota > Metazoa > Chordata > Mammalia > Carnivora > Otariidae > Callorhinus > Callorhinus ursinus. The sequence goes on along the minus strand of NW_027397086.1, from coordinate 27,345,207 downwards.
TGATCATATATTGTTTTTATAATTAAAAGATCTAAATGTACAGTATGAAACAAAAAAGATCAAGGTCATCTGGAGTTGGCAGGCAGTCTTTTCAATTGAGTGACATATGGGAAGAAAACTTAAAAGACTAAGCTCTACTTATGTTTAATTGTTAGGATTTTATTAGGTTCAGAATGTGGCTTGTGATTTATTGGTGATGTTTTGCCTTGAGTACACTATCAAGAGACAATTCTAAAGGACGCTGGTATGGGTTGAATTGTGTCCCTCCAAAAAGATATGTTAGAGTTCTAACTGCTATTACCTCAGAATGTAACCTTATTTGGAGATAGGTCTTTACAGAGATCATCAAACTAAAATGAGATAATTAAGGTGGGCCCTAATCCAATATGACTGGTGTTCTTATAACAAGGGAGAAATGTGGTCACAGAGATAGATACACACCGGGAAAAGCACCACGTGAAGATGAAGGCAGAGATTGGGGTGATAGTCCACAAGCCAAGTAACAACAAAGACTGCCAGGAAACCAGCAGAAGTTAGGAGAGAGGCCAAGAGCAGATCTTTTCCTAGTGCCTTCACGCTCCCATCAGAGGGAGCATGGCTCTGCTGACACCTTAATCTCAGACTTCTGTGAGAAAATAAATTTTTGTTGTTTAAGTCACTCAGTTTATGGTGACTTCGTTTTGGCAGCCCCTAGGAAACTAACACAGTTGCTAAATTGTAAGGCATGTTTTGAATGTTCAGTAAATTGGCCTTTAGTAGTGATATGACCTTTAAAGTTTAGCAAATTTAATTACCTGATCAGATGCTCAAAATACATAATTCTCAAAAAGGCCACCTTCGTACTTGCACATACATATTAATAAATAGAAGTTCCTACATAATTGTCAGAATTTTATGACCACAATAGTAATGAAATGAAATATAGCTTCTCATGTTAATGTTTGTTTTCTCTACGGTTCAAAGGATCTATTGGGTTCCCAATCAATTTACTTAAAGGTTAGATTTTCTGGGGCTTCAGGTCTCCAGTTCAGGAATCTGGGTTGGTGGGGGCTGTCATCTGTGTTCGAAGGCTATTAATCAAATTAATCATGATTAGGGGATTTAGAAAACAAGAAAGAAGCAAAAGGAAGTGGAATGGGATGCTGTATTATTCAGGATTTAGTTTAGAAAACAGAAACCACTCTAGGTATCATGAGCAAGAGGTGGATTTAATATAGGTAATTAGGTGCTTTTACAACCATTAGAAGAACTGGGGGTATAGAAGGTCAAGGAAGGCTATTGCTAGATCTCAGCTTCACCAGCAGCTTTCAGCTTTCTGCCAAGTTCAGCATTAGCAAATTGCAGGAACTTCACAAACCTGCAGCACCAAGTTAGGAAATGCATGAGAAAATGTATAGAGGTGCTTGCAAAATCCCGCATCTGCAGGGGCCCGTGTCCAATGTAGCTAGGGAACAAATGAGTTGGCTTTCCTCTCTCCTGCCCTTGAATCATGCATGATGCCTCTTATTGGCAATCTCTAACCCAGAACTCTGTTGTGGGGATTTGGGGAAATCTAGTTCTCAGGCTATTATCCCCTGAGATGCAGGTGAGAACATAAGAGGCATTTGGGGGCCAAGTTGCAAAGAGACAATCCATACAGAAGCCTTAAACAATATTAGATAGGAACACTCTTTCTCTATCTTGATTCCAACTTAGAGCTTTCCCAAAGTGCAGTTTCCATAGTTATCTAAAGATACTGTAATTTAATATTTTATTGTAAATCTAAAATGTAAGATCTAAATTTGCCATTAAAGCAACAAGTTTTTTTCAAATAAGAAAAAAGCTTATTATTTTTAAATAAAAGCAAGGGCCTTGGTGCATTTATTAGTATGATCAGGTATTCAGACAGTCAAATCAGTCAAGATGGTGGGCTTCTGCCAAGTTCAGAAAAATACGTAATTGAAACAACTTGTTCTGTGTGTTAGAAGTGAGCGTTTACAACTCACTAGCATTGTATGCTAGCAGCTCTCCTTAGGATTAAGTCCTCAAGGCTAAACATATGTCATAGCTTCAGTTTTTTGATAACACCTGCAAAGATATCATTGCCGTAGCAGAACAGTCAGAAAAGCTAGGGGTCCCAGAATAGAGAAGGAAAAGGAGGAAGACAAATACAGAGAAGGCATACATGAATTTCACTCATTTATTGCTTATTTTCTTTCTCTCCCATACATGTAAACCACAGAGTATCAGAGATATTTTGTTCGTTTTGTCTACTTCTGTATTCTCAGGCTTAGAACAGACCTGTCCATATAAAAGTTATGTAATAAATATTTGTTGAAAAAAAATTAACAATAAGTTAACATTTTGTATTATCTTTTAAAGTTTTAATTTAAATTCCAGTTAGTTAACATACAGGTAGTATTAGATTCAGTTGTACAATATAGTGATTCAGTACTTCCATACATCAACTAGTGCTCATCACAACAGGTGTACTCCTTAATCCTCATCGCCTATTTAACCCATCCCCTGCCCATTAATGAGTTAGCATTTTAAAAACACTTAGGTGATTGTGATTCAGGTGGTCCTATGAATCCCAAATACTGGTTAAAATTATAGAATACTTTCAAAGAAATTAAATTATATAATTTTTAAGGACAAATAATTAATATATCAAAGGAATGATTTCTTATCTCTTTTGCTTCAGAGGTGGGTATGATTTCTTAAAACATAAAAAGCATTAACCATGAAAGAAAAGACCAATAAATTCACTTACATTAAGAGGAAGAACTTTTATTCAACAAAAGGCACCATAAAGAGGATGAAAACACAAGTCACAAATCAGGAGATGTAATTTGTAACATATGTAACTGACATAGGACTCATACTTGCAAATCAGTACGATTTTATTTATCAATAAATAATACCTCGAAATCAATAAGAAAAAGACAAGCTGACATAAAATTAACAAAAGGCTTAGAATAGACGTTTACAAAAGAAATCCAAATGGCCTGGAAACATATAATTATGTGCTCAGTTTTATTGATGATCAAGGTAATATCAATTAAAACCACGAAGATATGACATTACATATTCTATAAATTGGGGCAAAATTTAGAAGACAGATCTGCCAATATCAGCTTTTGGGGTGGCTATGGATCAATGGAAAATTATACCTTTTTAAGGGAGGTATAAATTCGTACAGCCATTTTCGAAATGATCTTTAAGATTATATTGTAAATGTTAATATACTCCACCACTTTCCTAGGTATATTTTAGAGAAACTCATGCATATAAACACCACACACATGCAAGGATGTTCATAGCAGTGTCAGCACTGTTATTTATAATAGAAAATTATTGGAAACAGCCAGATGTTCTGATGAACATCTGAATAGATTAATAAATGGAATATTATATGGTAGTGATGATGAACAAATCATAGCTACACAGCTTTAGCATGGATGAATCTTAAAAACATAATATTAAATGAAAAAGCAGGTCACAAAAGAATCCATACAACTTAATACAACTTAATTTTAAAAATGTTTATAATCAAGCAAAACTTAATTTAATGTTTAAGAATACATACATATTGAGTAATACTATAAGAAAAGCAAAGGAATGATAAATACAAGTTTCAGGATAATGGTTAGTTCTGGTGGGGGTGTGGAAAGAGACAGATGAGGGGATAAGAAAGGTGCATGCAGGTTAATATAGGGATATCAGGAATGTTCTACTTCTGAGGCTAAGTCATAAAGTCATAGGGTATTTACTGTTATGTTTCACAACTTATTGTATAGTGACTTTATTATATACAAAAGTCTTTAATGTCAGATAATTTAATCCCACCGTAAGAATGATTTCTAGGGAAATTTGTAGTATGCAGTTACCAGATTGTAAATTCCTTGAGGGTAGATGTTTGGCACAAACAAAATAACAATGATTTGATGAATGAAGAACTTTGTAATATGTGTATACTGATTATTCTAGAACTCTTGAAAAAATGTAGTTAGAAGAGATTGAAGATTGATGTCATATATAACCCACTTCTTGCTTTGTCTTCATTTGCTTAGGACAATGATTTTTCACAGAATACAGCTAAACCTACTTCATGAGAAATATCAAGTTAATGGGATCTGAATGAATATGCTTTTACTGATCTATATAAAATTGATGACTATTTTGTGTAGAAACTCATCATTTGGTCTATGTAATGTAATTCATGTTTTGGAAAAGGCTGATGAAAGGAATCAGAAGATTTAATTTATATGAAAATATTCTTTCTGTGCTCTACTCACCTATTCTAAATAGGAAGTCACAATTTTATACTACACATGGCAAATAGATACTTTGGAAAGGAGAAAAAGGAGAAAGCTACAGAAAGGATAGTTTTCTAGAGAATAATCTTTCTCACCTTTTATCCAAAACAGATTCTTTTGCACACCAAACAATAGGACTGAGATGAATAGCATTTATCTGCATGCTTAAGGGCCTGAATACTGCCCAACAGACTTAGAAGATACTGACAATGATTCAGTCATATCACGCTATCTGTGTTTGTGCGGTCAGAAATATTTAATAGTTAACTTGTCAACACCACTGGTCCTGACACTAGACTGGTTGGTGGATTTGACAGTGAAAAACCAGAGGGATCTAGGACCAGTGAAGTCTCAGGTTTTGTGACCAGTGGGCCAAGATGGGCACCCTTGAGCACCCTTAGAAGACCTGGAGTGCGGTTAGTGAGGTCTTTTCCTGGGATGATTTTGCTAAAGGTGAGGACACTTAGGGTCTTAGAGAGTCATGAGGTCTTTTTGGTGCTGTAGTTGCAGAGAGGGTAGGTAACAAATTGGAAAGAGGAGCCTTTTGGGAAGGTAGAGAGAGCACGGTGCCACAAAATGGCAGAGGAAGACCGAACTCAGGGTAGGATAGCACAGCATGCAAATGTGCAGAGGCCAGTAAAGCCCACGGCCAATGCCACTGAAGTATCAGGATAGCAGACTCGTAGGATACAAAATGTCTTATAAAGTGTTATGATTATCTCAACCTTGGGGCAGACTGTAAGGGGAGGGAGTCATAAAGAGTTAAAGATGCTTAGTATTGGAACGAAAGGAGGAAGATAAAATATTCTTCTCCTTAGCAAATGGATCCTTTTGTTTTTATGTTTGGGGTTTTTCCTTCACTAAGCAATAGAAAACAATTGATCTAATGCAAAGAAAACCCTTGCTTTAGGTGGCTCTGTCTTAGGAGGGAATATGATATTTAGAGAAGGGACCCTATTCATGCTCTCTGGGTTGATGATGAGACTTGACATCTCCACCTTGGACAAGCTCCTGATGTTGGGAACCTAATGGCAGTCAAACTTGGTTCAAGAAGGGTCATCAACATTGGATGCACCACAGCTATATCCATTCCCGGGGGGATGCTTGGACCTAGAGAGTGTACCGCTGAGGGGTTAGTGGTGATGGGTCCTTGAAGGCATTATTACTTTTTTTTGACATTGTCTCCCAATGTATAGGCCTTTTCTTCAAGATCTTGGATGTTTTAGGGTTTCAGTTGGCTCATGTGTGTCAGTTTAAGAGGCTTGGTAGAAAATGCTCCCTAGGGGCGCCCAGGTGGCTCAGTCATTAGGCATCTGCCTTTGGCTCAGGTCATGATCCCGGAGTCCTGGGATCGAGCCCCGCATTGGGCTCCCTGCTCAGCAGGGAGCCTGCTTCTCCCTCTCCCACTCCCCCTGCTTGTGTTCCCTCTCTCGTTGTGTTTCTCTCTGTCAAATAAATAAATAAAATATTAAAAAAAAAAAGAAAGAAAATACTCCCTATTCTCTCTAGATAACTCAGTAACTAGCAGAATCAGACACCAGGAGGGAACAGTCTCAAGGCATCTGAGGCAGTCACTGACATCCCCGAATTAGTTTGGGAGCAGAAAACAAGAAAACTTAAGACCCTAGTTATAAAGTATTAATCTAATCTTATTCGAACTGTTTCTTAAAACAGAAAGGTAGTGATTGAAGATTGATTCCAGATGCGGTATAAGATTTTATCTTAAGTGAGATTTGTAATTGCTAGAATGTCAGTTGTCATGTCAGGAAATTTCAATATTCCAGCCTTGGGGAAAATGATTGTCTTTCTTCAGGGTTAATCTTTTCTACTTGAAGACTGCAATTATGAGCACCATTCCCAATCCTTAGGATACAGTGATGGTTTTATAATCTCATCCCACTTGGTCACAGTGCCTCTGAAGTGGACCCAACAAAGCACTGAATAGACTTAAATAAAGTTCTGCTGACTGCACAGTAGAGAAATGATTAATAGCAAAACAGCCAGATCTGCCCGAAGTGATTGCACCATAGCTCATCTTCTCAGTTTCTCACATTTTTTATTAAAACGGTTGATTGATTTTTCTGCTTTTACAGCTTCTTCAGTGTAAGGTGATGCATTTCTTCTCTGGCATTATCAGTAGTTTGCAGTTGTAAAGTTGAGCTTCTGTTACTCTCTGTGTGTGCATGCACATGTGGGTTTGTGTGTACCTGCCTCTGTGCACACTCCTGCATGTGCTGTAGTGCATGAGTTCTGGACCCACTGCTAGAAATTCCAGGTATATTTTGCTTCCTGCATTCACAATCCAGGTGATTTAGTGAAAGTCACAGCATCTTTGAACTTCTATATTTTGCAGCAGCAACATTTTCTTTGTGTTCCTCACAAGTGTGTGGGAGAGTTTTGTCAGTGTTGCTGAGTGAGCCTGTGAGGCACCATGGTGGAATGGTGAGGTTCCCTGGTGCTGAACCCAAACAGATCCTGTTTTGAATCCTGATCTTGCCATTTACTCTCTGTGTAAGTGTTAGGAAATTACTTTGCTTCAAAGAGAATGTTTCCTCATTTGCTTGAATATGGCTGTTGTGAGCTTCAAATGAGAACATGTCTGTACCAGAAAACCAACATCTTTCCAAAGCAATGACAACTTGTTTTCTAATAGTTATAAATCTTGATGCTCTTTCAGCATAAAGATAATACCTGGTAACGCATCTGACATTAATCTTTAAGTCACTACCTTTCTGGTTCAAGAGAAAATTCAGAACGGATCAATTCAGCATCTTAAATGTAGGGTTTAAAGTCTGTGCATGTGGTTCTGGTCCTTTCTTTACATTTTTTTCTGCCTTCTTCTCCCCAAATCTTTGGGGTCCACAGTGACTGACATTGGAGGCTTTCAGATGGACCCTGCATTTGTTGAGGGAATAGATAAACTCATTACTATTGCCACCATATTATTAGTCGGCGGGAAAGCCATGATTCGTCTAATCTCTAAGACATAGTCTAAATGTCCATTTATTCAGTGTTTGTTTCATACCAACTGCAGAAATTTTTATTGAAAAATATTCTCTGCCATTGTAACCAGCCTCTGTTTTATGGGACTCCCTCTCTTGAAAAAAAAGCTTGCATTGCTGCTTTGAGGAATTATTTATGTTCTTTCCAATTTGCCACAAAAATAAGAAAAATGTACATCATAGTAGTCTGTTATTTTTTTCTAAAATGTATCAGTTTTTTTTTTTGCACTTTGGACAAAAAGGCATCGCTAAGCTTCTTTTTCCTTGTAATCATGGAAAGCAGTAAAAACATGACAGAGAGTAAGTGTGATTTGTTTTTTTCAACAGTGGCTGTTACTCAGAGTTAAGGAAGTTTCATCATTATCACTGCATTTGTAATATGCTACTTGATGGTTGGTGTTCAGTTAACCAAAGAAAATACCAGGTGTGAATAAAGTCAGTAAAAAGAAGTTCACTATGAGGAAGCTAATTATCTAATAAAAATGTGTCTCAAGTTTAATAAGATTTCTCAGAGATCTCAGTGTAAGGACCATTGGAGTTTATACCAAGAAGAGAGACCACTTTATGAGAGACAAAATAAGCAAACATTTTATCTCATCAGACTTTGATGTTTAGGTTATTTATATTCTGCCAGATTCTTAAAATGATTTCAGGTATCTTAGAAAGATTCATATATGGGAGCAAGATAAAATAAATTGAAAATAGGAATGAAAAATGAAGCAAAGGAAAAATAAAGATAGGCAAGTACAATGGAGCCTGGAATTAGTGCCAAAAGACAAATTGTGAAAACCTATACACTTTTCAGGGAAGGGCCACAGTGGGCTCAAAGCTTCCTTTTGGCCAGTGTTAAAGGGAAACATGATCCACTGCACAATTGAGAATATTGGTAATATAATCAGACATTTCTGCCACTGGTATTTATAGAGAGGGCATTTTGAAATCTAGTTTAGACATCCTCAACAGCAAAATAGGCATAATAGAAAAAATCATGATAAAATACACATAACATGAAATTTAGCATTTTAACCATTTTGAAGCATACAGTTCAGTGGCATTAAGTACATGCACGCTTGTGTGACCATTGCCACCATTTAGTTCCAGAATGTTTCATAAAATGAAAACTTCATATCCACCATATCACTTCACTGGCAACCACCAGTCTGCTTTCTGTCTTATAATATTCTTAAAGTAAACATGATGAACACTTTCAAAACCCTACGTATTATAGTGCCATAGACAGAAATAGGTGGCAGCATATCATTTTCATATAATGTTCAAGTCTTCTGTAATTTTGACCGTCTAGAAAAGTGGAGTGCCATAAGAGGATGGTTGGCTTCCCTCACCTCTAAAACCATCAGGAAGAATAGCTGGGAGAATTGGTCTAGCTAAGTGATTGGGTTGGAAGAATTTCTACAGAGAGACATTCACTAGATACTATGGAGGCTACTTTGGAGAATAAGAAAGGCTTGGATCAAGTTTGTTGAAGAGTGATTTATGGCCAAGAATTAGTGACCATCTTAGTATTTATCACAGCCCTAAAGGTCAGCTGAATTCCTCCTGTTGGTAAGGCTAATCCAGCAAGAGGGAGAGAGGGAAGCCACATCAGTTGCCCTGAAGGAAAAAGAAGCAGAAGTCAAGATTTGGAAAGCTGGAGGTGAAACAAGTATAATTCAGCCCATTGAGGGTGAATTCCAAAGAAGCAAGGTTTTGGGATAAGGATATGGGATAGATGGGCTCAGTAACCTTAAAATTAGTATAGGACTCAATTCATACCTTTGGTTCCTCAGTTTTTGCTTCTAATGTGCTATGAGAAAAACCTAGTAGATTTTGCATTGCTCCAATATTTATTTTGAGTTTTGAATGATAAGTACAAGTGATTGTTTAAGTGTGAAGAAGCAACATGAGTCAAGATAGGGAGGTATTACACTTTGAGTTACACTCAGAATCATCTTTGATTCTCTCTCCTTGTTTTTCAGCCACCCATCCTGCCATTTTTTTTAAGATTTTATTTATTTATTTGACAGAGTGAGAGAGCGAGAGAATGAGAGAACACAAGAATGGAAAGTAGCAGAGGGAGAGGAAGAAGCAGGCTCCCCGCTAAGCAGGGAACCCGATGCAGGACCCTGAGATCATGACTGGAGCCGAAGGCAGCCACTTAACTGACTGGGCCACCCAGGTGCCCCCATCCAGTCATTTTAAAAAAGATTTTATTTATTTATTTGAGAGACAGAGAGAGAGGCAGGGGAGGGGCAGAGGGAGAGGAAGAAGCTGAGTGCAGAGCCTGATGTGGGGTTTGATCCCAGGACCCTGAGATCATGACCCAAGCTGCTCAACTGACTGAGGCTCCGAGGTGCCCTCCTCCATCCAGTCATTTTGATGAGTTTTGCTTCCTCAATATCGTCAGTGTTTTCCTTACCCATGACTTCTCTTCCATTCTTAGTGTCATGGCCCTAATCCAAGCCCTTTGGCATCTCGTGTCTGGATGATGACTGTAGCTTTCCAACCGGTTTTCCACCTTTCAAGCTCTTGACCATTTAATTCTTTCTTTAAACTGTTTCCAGAATAAATGTCCTAAATGACTTTTCAGGTCATTCCACTCACATCACTCTTCTTTTCATTAGTCTTCAGTATAAGAAATAAGCATATGATAATTGTGCTATCAAAATTAGTAGGAAAAAAGATTATTCAAAAAGTTAAGCTCAGGCATGAGTTATTTCCTTAGGGAACACTTAAATCTCCATCATATATCATAATAAACTGTGGATATATTAGTGAAACAATAGAAGAGCTTGAAAAAGATATAGGTAATTATCTTTCTAATTGAAGGTAAGGTAAAGGACTTTCTAATAGAAAAAACAAAACAAAAAAACCCTGATGGATTTGACAACACAAAAATTTAAATTCTCTGGGTCAAAAATATCATGAATAAAAAGGTATGCACGAAGCTGGTCAAAATGCATAATGAAGAAGTACCTGGGTAGCTCAGTTGGTTAAGCATCTGCCTTTGGCTCAGGTCATGATCTGAGGGTCCTGGGACTGAGCCCCACGTCAGGCTTTCTGCTCAGTGGGGAGTCTGCTTCTCTCTCTCCCTCTGTGCTCTCTCTCCCTCTCTCAAGTAAGTAAATAAAATCTTAAAAAATGCATAATGAATATGAGAGATCCCTGCCTGTGTCTTTTATTCTCTAGTCTTAGCCACACTTACCTGTGGCAGTGACTAGAAACAGTGAGACTCTTCCTTTGCATGTGCTGTTCCCTCTGTGTCTGGAATGTCCTTCCAGCACACCCTTCTGTGAATGGTGTTTCCTGGTTCTTTAGGTCTCAGGTCAAATATTCTCTTCTTAGAAAGGTCTTCCCTGTTTACCCTCTTTAAAGTAGCCAGCCCTCGCTGTCTCATCCTTTATGACCTTTACTCTGTCACATTACTTGTTTTGTGTTCGTTCTTCATAGCTGTCATCACTAATGGAAATCATCTTATTTGTTAGTGTTCTCATGTTTTGCTAGAATATAAGCTGTGTGAGTGTATGGACCTCATCTGTCTTGATCAGCAGCGTCTAGACTTCTTTTTGAAACATAGTAAGTGTTCAGTAAGTGTTGAATGAGTGAGTGAATGGGTAAACACATATATGTGTAGATAAAAACCTTGGAAGGATATATAACAAGCAATAATGGGGTTATTTCTAGTTGGAACCTTGTAGATGGTTAAATTTTTCTTATTTAAGAATCTTTTCCAAATTTTCTAAAATGAGTATCTATTACTTTGTCAGAATTATAACTAAGTAGTATTTAATAGAAGCCATGTTTTATTAAACAATAGCATCTATAATGTCAGATCATTAATCTCAGTTAGCTTTGACAAAAGATGATAAACTGTGCAGACTATAAAGAACAAATTTCCTAGAAACAAGAGTATCAGCTTGCATCCTCTCAAAATATTCACACATTTAACACATCCAGTTAGCTTAACTGAATAATGAAGGAATCAGGCCAAAAAGCACCATCCAAATTGGATCTTCTTTTAAGATTCTAAAATAAAAATCTTCAAATAAGGAGAAAAATAATTTTAAAAAAATCAAGTACCACTGCCAGGTTTTAAGAAATGGTTGCCAGCAGTTTAGTCTCCCTAAATCTACCAGACATTAAAAAGGGCAGTTGAGGAAAAGGACTAGCTATAAAACAATTTGAAAAATACCACAGTAAAACTATCTGCATTGCCATCTGCAATAGAGACTTTATGACTCTGGAAAGGTCTGTTATAGTCTTACCCATTCTGAGCCATTCTCTGTCATATATTAGCCTTGTTTAAACTAATCAGTTCAACACGGGGCGGGGGTGGGGGAAGTGTCTGTTTTTTCTTCCCAAATGCAGATTTGTTTTTGGACATATTAAGATTAGGTCATGCCAAAGTGATGATACTTTAAATGACCTCAGATGGTCAAGTTGTTAGGAGCAAAAGTGAAACAAGATATAGTAGCCCTGTGTTTCATTTATTTACTCACTTGTGAAATCTTTATTCGGCACCTAATACAAATCTGTCACTGTTGGGTACTGGAGATGCACTGGTGATAAAGACATATGGTACTTGTCCACAGGGAGCTCACTTTCTACTGGAGGGAACACAATAAACAAAATAGACATCAATTGTGGTAAGTGCTGGAGTAGAAATATTTCCACAAGTAATAAAAGGACAAGGAGCAGTAGATTGATAAGGGAAGACTTCTTCAAGGACATGATACTTAGACTGAGACCTAAAAGAATGAAAAGAAGCAAGCTAGGAGAAGAGCCAGGATTAGAGGTGTCCATTTCCAGGTCAGAGATATCTAGGAAATGACAAATACTGTGTGATCAAGCAAAATGAGCAGTGGAAATGTGAGATGCAGTAGGAATGATACAGAGACCAGATCACATTGTTGTATTTATTATTTTTTTAAAGATTTTATTTATTTTTTTGACAGAGAGAGAGACAGAGAGGGAACACAAGCAGGGGGAGTGGGAGAGGGAGAAGCAGGTTTCTGGTGGAACAGGGAGCCCGATGCGGGGCTCGATACAAGGACCCTGGGATCATGACCTGAGCCAAAGGCAGATGCTTAATGACTGAGCCACCCAGGTGCCCCGTTGTAGTTGTATTTAATTTTAAATGGCGCAGGAAGCATCTGAAGTATTTTTATCAGCGGATGACAGGATTTAAAATATCAAAGCCAATAAAGTATTTTTAATGGGAAAATAGCAGAATCCAATTTTAAGTGATCATTCTTGCTATTTTGAGATTGAATCTTAAGGGGAACAGAGGTAAAAGCAGGAATTCTAGTCAGGAGGGAATTGTAGTCATCCAGATGAAAGACTAAGGTTGGACCATGGTGTTAGCAGTAGAGATGGAGAGAAGTGGATAGATCTAGGATATATTTTGGAAGCATAGCCCACAAGGAATGCTTTGGGACTAGATAGAGGAATTTAGAAAAAAATTAAGTTGAGTCCCAAGCTCTTGGCTTGACCATCTGGGGACAAAGTTATAGGATGAGGAGATTGGCAGAGGAACAGAGCTTTTTGTGAGTGTGGTGGGGAATTAAGTGTTCTAATTTGGTACTTTAAAATTGAGATGGATTTAAAAATATTCAAGTAAAGATACCAATTAAGCAGTTGGATATATGAGGCTTAAGCTTGGAAGAGAGTTCTGGGATGGAGATGTAAAATGAGGAGCCTGCAGTGTCAGTGTGTTTAAAGTTGTAGTAATAGAAGAAATGAAGGAGGAGAATGTGGATGAGAGAAAGGCCTGGAGATCAGCTCTGACATTTAGATTGAGGAAGAAGTAAGAGGAGCCCACAAAGGATACTGCGTGGGAGAAACTTAGGAGAGTGTGCTTGTTAGCTTAGAGAGCAGAGTACTCTGTTTCAATAAAGAGAACGTGGCTCGGCTAAGAGTGAGTGTGAGATAAGGACAAAATGTATTCATTAGGCTTGGTAACAAGTGACATCATTGCTGGTCTTTTTTTTTTTTTTTTTAAAGATTTATTTTAGAGAGAAAGAGAGAGAGGGTGTGTGCGAGCAGAGGGAGGGGCAGAGGGAGAGATTCTCAAGCAGACTCCCCACTAGTGTGGAGGCTACAGGGGCTGATCTCAGGACCCTGAAATCATGATCTGAGCCAAAATCAAGAGTCAGATGCTCAACCAACTGAGCCACCCAGGAGCCCCTCATTGCTGGTCTCTTTAAGATGGAGTTTGTTAGTGTGGGGTTATGAAACCCCATGGAACCATTTAAATCAGTTCTTCATTCAAATGGTCAAACAAAAGTTTGAGGTTTTCTGTAATATTTTGTCAAAGATACAATTAGCCTTCTGGCCAGGTTCTCTTGGATCCCTTACCTTTTGCAAGCATGCTGGCTGCAGGTGTACTCTCACTCCCAACAGTCCCGTTCTTTATATGATGACAACATCTCTGTCATATTTGTCTTCCTACCTATGTCTACCGGCTCCACCTCATTTTAAACCCTTACTTCTTAACCAGACTTCCATAGTAGCCTTCTAACTGATTATCTTTCATTCAGTCATTCCTCCTTGCAGTCTCACCTATACTAGAGGTAGGAGGGGGCTGAATAATTCTTCCTGAAGCATAGCTCTGAGTATGTCACTTCCCAGGTCAAAGACCTTCACAAACTCCAAACTAACAGCAGAGTGAAGTCACTTCCCACAGTCCTGGTTCAGCTTATGTATTGGCTGACATAGACACCCTCTAAGTTTCCTTCTATGTCGTTTCCATCTGTACTGTAACAAATTACCATAATTATCATGACTTAAAGCAACACAAATTTATTTTCTTATAGTTCTGGAGATCAGAAGCTTGAAATGGGTCTCACTGGACTAAAATCAAGGTGTGGGCAGGGTTGTGTTCTTCTGGAGGCTCCAGAGGATAATTCATTTTCTTGACTTTTCCAGCTTTTTAAAAAAAGATTTAGGGGGCCTGGGTGGCTCAGTCGTTAAGCTTCTGCCTTCAGCTCAGGTCATGATCCCAGGGCCCTGGGATTGAGCCCTGCATCGGGCTCCCTGTTCAGCAGGAAAGCCTGCTTCTCCCTCTCCCACTCCCCCTGCTATTGTTCCCTTTCTCGCTGTGTCTTTCTCTGTCAAATAAATAAATAAAATGTAAAAAAAAAAAAAAGATTTATTTATTTATTTTGGAGAGAGAGAGAGAGAGAGAGAGAATGAGAAAGAGAGAGGAGGGGCAGAGGCAGAGGGAGAAAATCCCAACCTGAGTCCCCACTGAGCATGGAGTCTGATGCAGGGCTTGATCTCATGACCCTGAGATCGTGACCTGAGCCAAAATCAAGAGCTGGATGCTCAACTGACTGAGCCACCTGGGTACCCCAACTTTTCCAGCTTTTTAGAGACCACCTGTATTCCTTGGACTATGGCTCCCTTCCTTTGTGTTACACTGAGTCCTTCTGTGGCCACCTCTCTGGTTTTCCTTTTTCTGCCTTCCCTAGACTGATCCATATGACAACATCAAGTAATCTCCTTTGCCCGTACCTCCTAGTTAGGTCAGTGGGAGGCACCAACAGGAGATGGGAAGGCATGATGAGTGTGAGCTGTGGGTTCTTATTTTTCTGGCTTCATTCCTGCAGGTGTCTGTTGGTTGGGTATTGCTCCCCTTCCAAATACACAGCTCTTGTGGTCTCCAAACAACTTTCCTCTCTGGATTCTGATAACTACTCCCTTCTCATGCCCTTTCAAGTACCCTAGGATGGTAATGGTTCCTGGTTGTGACTGAGTGTGAACAACTCATTCTGGGTTTGTGTGGGATTTGTGGGTTTTAACACTGGAAGTCCTGAATCCCAGGAAACCCAAAGTCCTGGCCAAACAGAGGCAGTTTGTAACTCCAGTGTTACTAGACTCTAAATTCTGCCCAATCCTTTGAAAATAATTTTTCTTCATTATATTCTAATTTCCCAGTTTGAGTGTATCATGAGTTTCCTCTTAGGACTCTGACAAAGCCATGTTTGTCATGAAAAGTATTTGGAGTTTATTCTTATCCTCTACACTTTAGAAAGACCTGGCTGTAATATGGAGAACCAACTGAGCGTGGGAAGTTGTCAGAGTAGTCAGTAAGCTGTGGTTATGCTTAAACTTAGGCATGGAGATGGAGAGAAGTGGAGAGAATGGAGAAATGTAAATAAGGCTGGTATAACAGGGTGTGGTGATTAATTGGATGTGGGTGAACAGAGATTGGGACGAGGCAAGAATGAAATACGAGCTGTTCCTGGGGCACTTGGATGGACTGTAGTGCCAGTCACTGAGACAAGAAATTCTGGGGAGTATTTATCATGAATCAGTGTTGTACTTTGTTAAATGCTTTTTCTGCATCTATTGAAATTATCACATGGTTTTTATCCTTTCTCTTATTGTTGCGATGGGTCATATTGCTTGATTTGCAAATATTGAACCACCCTTGTATCCCAGGAATAAATCCTACTTGATGGTGGTGAGTGACCTTTTTAATATATTGTTGGATTTAGCTTGCGAATATTTTGTTGAGGATTTTGGCATCTATATTCATCAGAGATATTGACCTGTAGTTCTCTTTTTTTGTAGTGTCTTTATCTCGTTTTGGTATCAGGGTAATGCTGGCCTCATCGAATGAATTTGGAAGATTTCCTTCCTCTTATATTTTTGAGAAGAATAGGCATTAACTCTTCTTTAAATGTTTGATAGAATTCACCTGTGAAGCCATCTGGTCCTGGACTTTTGTTTGTTGGGAGTTTTTTGATTACAGATTTCAACTTCATTGCTGGTAATTGGGTCTGTTCAAATGTTCTATTTCTTCCTGATTCTGTTTTGGGAAGTTACATGTTTCTAGGAAGGATTAGGTTTAGTTGGGAAGATTGTGAGTGTAAAGAGTTTCACCCCCAGCAGCTTTTATTTTCAAATTATTTAACAGGCCTCCGTATGGATTATGATCAATGAAAAGCTTCTGAGTTAATGTTCTGAGTTTGTATGTGATAGGAAGTGACCACAGTTATCATTAATGCTATGAAGACCAGCAAAAACTTCTTTTGGGGGAAGCTTTCATCACCTTGTGAGTTTCTGAAGGTCTGTATAACAGATCAGCATGTACTTTGCGAGGGTAAAAGTGAAAAACCAAGATTGAACTGGGCCCTCCCTTTGAGATCAAAAGGCCTTAGACAGACAGAATCCTTGAGGAGGGAAGATTCCATGAGAGAATGAATCTGACTGCTCTGCTGAAATCTTCCCTTCAGCACTCTGGCTAAGCAGGCAGTGAATAGAAACTTTTGAATTGGTGTGTGACCTATGAGCATGTGTAATAAATGACTTTGTATATCTTGGGAACATTTGCAATGCTTGAGTGTCTGTGTGTGACATTTAAATGTGAGTAACACTTGAGTAAGTTCCAGAGTTAGCTGAGGTCAATAAATGCTTTAATCAGTATACCATGGCATTTATAACTTGTATCACAGCTCCTCCTAAATCTCTGGATGATTATGACCTGCAACACACCATTTCCATACTTTGGTTCACATGGTCTCAGCTGCTGCAAATCTCCTCATCTGGAAGCAATTTCTTTCTACTCTGCCTTTTCATAGTTTTCAACTTGTATATTCCTTATGGTGTACATCATGCCTTGCCTTTTCCGATGGGGGTGATTTGTATGCATGCCATCTCCCCTAGAAGATGTTATGACTGTCAGACTCTGAGCCTATACCCAGACGAATCCCTGGGAACCTACCTTTGGGTAGCTCATAAATTCCCACTGACTATTATTAAAGTCTTGTAGCTGCTGGTGTCTGATTCCACCAATCTGGCAATCTTGATATCCTACTTGCTCTAATATTAACTTAGCCGCTCTTAATAAGCCTGTTGATTCTGGGGAGGGCCATTTGATTCTCTAAGCTTTTGACAGCCTTCTTTGGATGTCTGGAATGTACAGCCCGTTTCCTTAAGCCAGCACTGAGCGGTATTCCATTGGCACCATATAGTATCTTACCTCTTATAGTTCTCTTTAAGTGTAGTGTCCTGTGTTCCATAAATGACTTCCAGATCCTTACATTCTTATTTTTATCTCCATTGTTTTATTGTAGTAAAATTGACTGTTTTAACCATATTTGAATGTATGGTTCAATGGTATTAAATACATTCGTGTTGTTGTGCAACCATCAACACTATCCACTTTCAGAGCTCTTTTCATCTTGTAAAACTGAAACTCTACATCACTTAAACAATAATTTCCTATTCCCCCACCCCTTACCCTAACCCCTGGCAACCAGCATTCTACTTTCTGTCTCTATATATTTGACTCCATTGAATACCTCACATAAATGGAATCATACACTATTTGTTTTCTTGGGAGTGACTTATTTTACTTAGTATAATGTTCTCAAGGTTCATCCATGTTGTAGCATATAATAGAATTTCCTTCCTTTTTAGAGCTGAATAATATTCCACTGTATGTATGTACCACACTTTGTTTATCTGTTCATCCATTGGTGGACAGTTGGGTTACTTCATGTTTCAGCTATTGTGAATAATGCTTTTATGAACATGGTATATCCTTACATTCTCTTTTATTTTAGGTTTGCTTCTTTTTTGTCCATAGCCATTCCTAAGAGACTGGATTTAGCCTATTTTGATCTCTATCAGTAAGACTTGAAAAAGGTTTGTGTGTAAGTGACTGATTAAGGAAGTGCTCCCAGGAGAAACTAGTAAGGCATCGGGGGAGATGGTACCAGGGATAAGACAAAGCTATCCATGCGTACAATTTTGAGAGGTCCCACAAAGCGTATCTTCATCTTGTTACTATAGGAGAACTTTGAAATGTAGATTATGCTTCAATGATGTCTCTCCCCCAAGGAAGAGAGCTGAGCTTTCATACATCTGTACTCTTCAGTCATTCCCTTTGGGGATGAAACTCCCAGGCACTTTTGGCTTTCTGCATGCTTGGATAAAGTGGCTCCAGCAGCCCCAGGGCTGAGTCCTCCAAATTAGCATTGCAGAAGTGGGTTGGGAAGCAAGAGCACCCCAGAACTGAGGAAGGGGCACAGAGAAAGAGTAGAAGTCACCTTCTCTAATATGTTAGCATTTCTGAGAGGGGTGCTTTGGTGACCTTAACTACAAAAACTGAGAATTGCGACCGTGCATTTGCAGTTCTGAGTCTCCAACCTCTAGTGGAAAGCTTTGTAAATGACAGTGCACCCTGAATTCAAGTAAATTTCTGTTTTTCTAGACATATGGTCAATTCTGTTGAATAGCATATGAGGGAAGCTCCAAACAAAAGCATAATTAGGGAGAAAAAATTACCCACGTGTGCTTACTGGACAGAAGCTCAGTTTCATCAGTTGTATTTCTTGCTTTGAAACCAGGTATTGAAGGAGACAAATTTCCTGAGGGCCCTAGGCACATTCTGCTTCACATGGTCAAAGTCTTCTTGAGCAGATGATCTGGTTGTACTTGGGACTTCTCTTGATATTCAGAACTGCAAAACCTCAGACTTGATTTTTTTTAAAGCACTCCTTAGATATCCATTATTATCTTTGCAAGCCTCCCTGCTCCCTTTGAAATCAGTTTTGAAGGTGGTTCACAAAGTTATAAGAATGATTTTCTTCTCACCAACTATGGAAGGAAAAGACTTTGGGACAGTATGGTAGACAAGAGACATTATTAATGTTATTTTATAAACTCATAAATATAACCTTGATTATATGAGTACACATTCTTACCAGTGCTCAGGTCCTAGGGACTTTCTGTTGCTGTCAGTGCTGCACGGAGGAGATGTTATTAAAATCCACAAATCCATCTCTCCCACTGTGAACATAACTTTTAATTTGACAGTCGTAAAAGTCATCAACTATAACTATAACCATCATTTTAAAGATAGAGGAAGTGAAGCAGAGAAAGTTAATGGCATTTCACAGAAGTTATATTAATACAGCAATAGATCCCACCATTAACTACAATTTGTTCATTGTTTCAGTCAAAAGTAAATTTCTTTCATGGGAAATGATTACTATTGATTAGCAATATGGTTTAACTTTCTTCAAAAAAACTTCTTTCTAGCCTCCATTCTTTCTTTCTGCCTTAAATTTTAGTTAATTTAAATGAGGTTTGAAACTTAATGTTATGATTGCTCTTTATGCTGTTGGAGTTTAAGAATCTTTGGCATTTGTAGTTCATGACATTGAGATACAACTGCACTGAGTGAGGTTCAGATCAGATTCAGAGTCAACCATTAAGTGACTTCTATGTACTTTGATCTCTGGGAGGTGCTTTCCCAAGTATTATTCAATTTAATCCATATAAAACTCTTCTGAGAAAAGATTATTGATCCCAATGTTACAATTGATCTACACAAATATGAGTATTGAGTGACGTATACAATTGTCAAATCACTATATTGCACAACTGAAACTAATATAACATTGTATGTAACTCTACTGGAATTAAAATAGAAAAATTTTAAAAATGAGAAAAATATAGAACTGACCCATCAGGAGGACTGTTGCCTCTGAGATCACTACTGGAAGCTATGGCAGAATTAAGAAACTCCTGCTGCCATTGATCACTGCAACTGTCTTTGGAAGAATGAAGAGCTAGAACGTGGGCATCATTGCTTCAATTCATTGATTAGAAAACCAAAACATAACATCAGTGCTGCCCCTTCAACTACCCCCATAACTACTTCTCATCAACCAGGGGAGGGAGAATGGACAGTGCTGCAGAGAAATCTCATATTCCCATGACTGTGCTTGCCAGCTGAATCAGCTAAATGAAGTATAGAAAAATAGATTTCACTTTACTCCTGCCTTCCAAACCTCAAACAAGTGTTTCTAATTGTCAGAACTGAATATATATATAGCTGTAAGAGAGTCTTGGAGGTGATTTTTAGCTTCTTAATTTCTTTAAAAAGGCAGATCCACAAAAACAAGCTCACTGGCAGCCTAATCATGATCATAAGGGAGGATCAATCTTAGGTAAAGATGACATTGGAGAAAACACAATGGAGTGAGGACAGGTATATGGGCTTTTGAGGACATCATTGAGCCAATGATTAAAACTTGCTTGGAGCCTGTCCTGTTTCTGAACTTGAAGTTCTATAAAATAGTGATTGCCTCATTGTTTAAACATACTACCCGAAACTCTGTTATACCATTTGAAATCATTTGTTTATTTTTTACTCTCCCCCCACCCCTGCCACCATATAAATTCCAGAATGGCAGAGATTTTTCTGGTCTTATTCACTACTCCCTTCTTATCACCTGGACCAATGCCTCAAATAGAAAAGATACCAAAAATATTTGGTGAAATACTAACATAACATAATAAAATTAAATTAAATTTAAAAAAAGAAGTGATAAAAATTGGGAATAAAACATGATAATTGTGACTTAAAAGGAGTACTGATAACCACATGGTACTTATACCAGGAATGCAAAGTTGGTTTAACATTCAGAATCAATGCAATATACAATATCAATAGATTAAAAAAAGAAAAATGATATGATCATCATAATAGATGCAGAAAAATTATTTGACAAAATTCAACACACATTCTTTTTTTTTTTTTTAGATTATTTCTTTATTTGACAGAGAGAGACAGTGAGAGAGGGAACACAAGCAGGGGGAGTGGGAGAGGGACCAGTAGGCTTCCCGCAGAGCAGAGAGTCCGATGCAGGGCTCGATCCCAGGGCCCTGGGATCATGACCTGAGCCGAAGGCAGATGCCCAACAACTGAGCCACCCAGGCGCCCCTCAACACCCATTCTTGATAAAAACTCTCACCAAACTGGAACTTGAAGGGAAATTCCTCATCCTGATAAAGGACATCAGTGGAAGATCTATAGGAAATATACTTTTTTTTAAAAAGATTTTATTTATTTATTTGACAGAGAGAGAGAGAGAGGGAGAGCACAAGCAAAGGGAGTGGCAGGCAGAGGGAGAGGGAGAAGTGGGCTCCCTGCTGCGGGGCTTAATCCCAGGACCCCAGGATCATGACCCCAGCCGAAGGCAGATGCCTAACTGACTGAGCCACCCAGGTACCCCCTATACTTTGGTTTTTTAAAATTATGTTTTTCCCCAGGCTTACTGAGTTATGATTGACTAATAAAAGTGTTTATTTAAGATGTACTGCATGATATTTGATATCCATCTATATTGTGACATGATTACCACAATCAAGCTAGTTAACATATCCATCACCTCATATAGTTACCTTTTACTTATTTATTTATTTATTTATTTATTTATTTATTTATTTATTTTTGGTCTGATGAAAACACTTGAGATCTACTCTTTTAGCAAATTTCAAGTATACAAGACATTATCATCAATCATAGTCACCATGTTGTACAATAGATCTTCCACATTTCTTCATTTTATAACTAAAGTTTGTATCCTTTGATCAGTTCTCCCCACTTCCCCACCCCAAGCTACTAGTAACCACCATGTTCTACTCACTGAAAACTATAAAACATTGATGAAGTAAATTTAAGAAGATAAATAAGTAGAAAGATAACCCATGTTCATCAATATTGTTAAAATGTTCATTCTACCCAAAGTGATCTATAGATTCACTGCAATGCCTATCAAAATTCCAATGGCATTTTTCACAGAAATAGAAAAAAAAAATCCTAAAATTTGTATAGCACCACAAAAGACTCCTAATAGTTAAAGCAATCTTGAGAAAGAACAAAAAACCTGGAGGCATCACACTTCCTAATTTCAAATTATATTGCAAAACTATAGTAATCGAAAGAGTATGGTACTGGCATAAATACAGCAAATATACTTAATGATGATTGACTGCGCATCCCCCGAGAATGGAAACAAAGAAATGTTCATTCTTACCACTTCTAGTCAGTATTGTACTTCAGGTTCCAGTAGTTTAATAAAGCAAGACAAAGAAATAAAAGTCATGCAGCTTAGAAAAAAAAAGTCTTTATTTGACAACTTGGATGTCAGCATAAATAATCCCTCAAAAAATGCTACTAGAATTATTAACTGCATGCATTTAGCAAGGTTGCAAGGAGGGTATAAGATCAATATGTATAAAAATCAATTGAATTTCTATAATAACAGTGAAATGTTAAATATTGAAGTAAAAAAGTGTCATTTGCAATAGCATCACAAAGTATAAAATAGGAGTAAATATAACTAAATATGTGTAACATTTGAATATTGAAAAGTAAAAACAGTGATGAGAGAAATTAAAGGCTTAAACAAATTGAGGGAGGAGATACTATTTTCATGGATTGGAAGTTTTGACATTGTAAAAATGTTAGTTCTCCTCCAATTCATCTGTAAATTCAATACAATATTCACCAGTATCCCAGTAGGCTTTTTTGTTAAAATTGGCAAGCTGCTTCTAAAATGTTATGTAAATACAAAGGAGTTTTGTAATTAACAAAATTGTTTTGTAATTAGCAAAATTGGAGGACTACTCAAAACTTACTATAAAAATATAGTAATCCAGACGGGGTAGTATTGGTGAGAGGATAGTTAATGTAGATCAATAGACCTTAATAGAGGGTCTAGAAATAGATCTACACAAATATGATCAATCGATTTTCAACAAAGGTGCCAAGGTAATTCAATAGAAAGATAGTCTTTTCAATAGACAGTGCTGGAATAAGTATACATTCATATACAAAAAATAAACGATCCATATCTTGTATTTAAAAATGAATGCAAGGTTCATAAGTACCCTTTGTTGAGATTTCTCCAGTCTTTGCTTACAAGTGGAACTGCATTATTAAGAATAAGCTGGGGAGATTGGAGGGAAGATGGCAGAAGAGTAGGTGACCTGCGTTTCCTCTGTTCCCTTGAATTCAGCTTAGATATCTATCAAATCATTCTGAACACCCGTAAATTCAACCGGAGTTCTAAGAAAAGAATTGCTATAATTCTACAAATAGAAAAGCGACCACTTTTTGCAAGATAGGAGGTGTGGAGATGTGAATCTGAGGCAGTATTTTTGAATAGTAAACCAGCCCTGCCAGAAATATTAAAGAGGATCCTGTAAGTGGAGAGAGAGCCCAAAAGTAACAGAGACTAGAAAGAAACAGACAGTCTACAGAATCAGTGACTTTACAAGTAATACAATGGCACTAAATTCATATCTTTCAATAGTTACTCTGAATGTAAATGGCCTAAATGCTCTAATCAAAAGGCACAGGGTATTAGATTGGATAAAAAAGCAAGACCCATCGATATGCTGTCTGCAGGAGACTCATTTTAGACCCAAAGACACCTCCAGATTGAAAGTGAGGGGGTAGGGGCACCTGGGTGGCTCAGTCGTTAAGCATCTGCCTTCAGCTCAGGTCATGATCCCAGGGTCCTGGGATTGAGCCCCACATTGGGCTCCCTGCTCAGCAGGAAGCCTGCTTCTCCCCACTCCCCTTGCTTGTGTTCCCTCTCTCACTGTGTCTCTCTCTGTCAAATAAATAAATAAAATCTTTAAAAAAAAAGTGAGGGAGTAGAAAACATTTATCATGCTAATAGACATCAAAAGAAAGCTGGGGTGACAATCCTCCTATCAGACAAATTAGATTTTAAAACAAAGACTATAGTTAGGGATGAAGAGGGACACTATATTATACTTAAAGGGTCTATCCAACAAGAAATCTAACAATTATAAATATTTATGCTCCTAATGTGGGAGCAGCCAATTATATAAGCCAATTAATAACAAAGTTAAAGAAACACATTGATAATAATACAGTAATAGTAGGTGACTTTAACACCCCACTCACAGTGAGGGACAGATCATCTAAGCAGAAGATCAACAAGGAAACAAGGGCTTTGAATGACACACTGGGCCAGATGGACTTCACAGATATATACAGAGCATTCCATCCTAAAGCAACAGAATATACATTCCTCTCAAGTGCACATGGAACATTCTCCAGAATAGATCACATCCTGGGTCACAAATCAGGTCTCAACTGGTACTAAAGGTTGGGATTATTCCCTTCATATTTTCGGATCACAATGCTTTGAAACAGGAGCTCAGTCAAAGGGGAGATTTGGAAGGAACTCAAATACTTGGAGGCTAAAGAGCATCCTACTAAAGAATGAATGGGTCAACCAGGAAATTAAAGAAGAATTTTAAAAAATTCATGGAAACAAATGAAAGCACCACTGTTCAAAACCTTTAGGATGTAGCAAAGGTGGTCCTAAGAGGGAAGTACATCATAATACAAGCCTTTCTCAAGAGACTAGAAAAGTCTCAAATACACAAACTAACCCTACATCTAAAGGATCTGGAGAAAGAACAGCAAACAGAGCCTAAACCACACAGAAGATGAGAAATAATAAAGATCAGAGCAGAAATCAATGAAATAGAAACCAAAAGAACAGTAGGACAGATCAACAAAACTAGAAGCTGGTTCTTTGAAAGAATTCGTAAGATCGATAAACCCCTAGCCAGACTTAACAAAAAGAAAAGAGAAAGGACCCAAATTAATAAAATCATGAACGAAAGAGTAGAGATCACACCAAACTAAGGAAATAAAAACAATTATAAGAACATATTATGAGCCACTATATATCAACAAATTAGACAATCTGGAATAAATGGATGCGATCCTAGAGACATATAAAACTGAACCAGGAAGAAATAGAAAACCTGAACAGACCCATAACCAGCAAGAAAATTGAAGTAGTAATCAAAAATCTCCCAATAAACAAGAGTCCAGGACCAGATGGCTTCCCAGCAGAATTCTACCAGACATTGAGGAAAACTTCCAAACTTGTTCTGTGAGGCCAGCATTACCTTGATCCCAAAACCAGAAGAACCCACTACAAAGGAGAATTATAGAACATTATCCCTGATGAACATGGATGCCAAAATTCTTACCAAGATACTAGCCAATAGGATCCGCCAGCACATTAAAAGGATTATTCACCATGACCAAGTGGGATTTATTCCTGGGCTACAAGGGTGGTTCAACATCTGCAAATCAATCAATGTGATATGTCACATTAATAAAAGAAAGGACAAGAACCATATGATTCTCTTAATTGATGCAGAAAACGCATTTGACAAAACACAGCACCCTTTCTTGATTAAAACTCTCCACAGTGTAGGGATAGAGGGAACATACCTCAATATCATAAAAGCCCATAAATGAAAAGCCCACAGCAAATATCATTGTCAATGGGGAAAAACTGAGATCTTTTCCCCTAAGGTCAGGAACACAATAGGGATGCCCATTCTCACCACACCACTGTTGTTCAGCATAGTACTAGAAGTTCTAGCCTTAGCAGTCAGACAACAAAAAGAAATAAAAAGCATTCAAATAGGTGAAGAAGAAGTCAAACTCTCACTCTTCGCAGATGGTGTGATACTTTACGTGTAAAACCCAAAAGACTGCACCCCAAAATTGCTAGAACTCACACAGGAATTCAGCAATGTGGCAGGATGTAAAACCAATGCACAGAAATCAGTTGCATTTCAGTACACTAACAATGAGACAGAAAAAAGAAATTAAGGAATCGATTCCATTTACAATTGCACCCAAATCCATAAGATACCTAGGAATAAACCTAACCAGAGAGGTAAAGGATCTGTACTCAGAAAACTATAGAACACTTATGAAAGAAATTGAAGAAGACACAAGGAAATTCCATGCTCAGGGATTGGAAGAATAAATATTTTTAAAATGTCTATGCTACCCAGAGCAATCTACACATTCAGTGTAATCCCTATCAAAAATACCATTGGCGTTTTTCACAGAGATGGAACAAATAATCCTAAAATTTTTATGGAACCCAGAAAGACCCTGAATAGTCAGAGGAATGTTGAAAAAGAAAACCAAAGCTGGTAGCATCACAATTCCAGACTTCAAGCTCTATTACAAAGCTGTCATCATCAAGACAGTATGGTACTGGCACAAAAACACACACATACATCAGTGGAACAGAATAGAGAACTCAGAAATGGACCCTCAACTCTATGGTAAACTGATCTTTGACAAAGCGGGAAAGAATATCCAATGGAAAAAGGACAGTCTCTACAACAAATGGTGCTTGGAAAATTGGACAGCCACGTGCAGAATGAAACTGGACCATTTTCTCATACCATACACAAAGATAAACTAAAAATGGATGAAAGACCTAAATGTGAGACAGGAATCCATCAAAATCCTAGAGGAGAACACAGGCAGCAACCTTTTCAATCTCAGCCACAGCAACTTCTCCAAAGGCAAGGGAAGCAAGGGCAAAAATGAACTATTGGGATTCATCAAGATAAAAAGCTTCTGCACAGCAAAGGAAGTAGTCAACAAAACTAACAAGCAACCTATGGCATGGAAGAAGATATTTGTAAATGACATATTAGATAAAGGGCTAGTATCCAAGATCTATAAAGAACTTACCAAACTCAACACCCAAAAAACAAATAATCCAGTCAGGAAATGGGCAGATGACATGAACAGACATTTCTACAAAGAAGACATACAAATGGCTAAAAGACACATGAAAAAGTGCTCAACATCCCTCGGCATCAAGGAAATCCAAATCAAAACCACAATGAGATACCACCTCACACCAGTTGGAATGGCTAAAATTAACAAGTCAGGAAACAACAAATGTTGCTGAGGTGTTGCTTAGATGTGGAGAGATGGGAACCCTCTTAACACTGTTGGTGGGGATGCACACTGGTGCAGCCACTCTGGAAAACAGTATGGAGGTTCCTCAAGAAGTTGAAAATAGAGCTACCCTGTGACCCAGCAATTGCACTACTAGGTATTTATTCCAAAGATACAAATGTATTGATTCGAAGTGGCACCCTCATCCTGATGTTCATAGCAGCAATGTCCACAATAGCCAACCGTGCAAAGAGCTGAGATGTCCATCAAAGGATGAATGGATAAAGAAGATGTGTGTGTGTGTGTGTGTGTGTGTGTGTGTGTGTGTGTGTGTATACACACAGTGGAATATTACTCAGCCATCAGAAAGGATGAATACTTACCATTTACATGGATGTGGATGGAACTGGAGGGTATTATGCTGGGCAAAATAAGTCGATAAGAGAAAGACAATTATCATATGGTTTCATTCATGTGGAATATAAGAAACAGCAAAGAGGATCATAGGGGAAGGGAGGGAAACTGAATGGGAAGTCATTAGAGAGGGAGAGAGACTCTTAACTATAGGAAACAAACAGGGCTGCTGGAGGGGAGGTGGGTGGGGAGATGGGGTAACTGGGCATTGGGTAAGGAGGGCATGTGATGTGATAAACGCTGCATATAACTATGCAACTAATGAACTTTTGAACTCTACATCCGAGACTAATGATGTACTGTATTTTGGCTAATTGAATTTAAATTAAAAAAAAAAAAAGGGCTGCCTGGCTCGCTCAGTCAGTTAAGCGTCTGCCTTCGGCTCAGGTCATGATCTCAGGGTCCTGGGATCAAGTCCCACATTAGGCTCCTTACTCAGCAGGGAGCCTGCTTCTCCCTCTGCCTGCTGCTCTCCTGTTTGTGCTTGCTCTCTCTCTCTTTCTCTCTGACAAATAAAAATCTTTAAAAAAAACCCACAACAAACAAAAAAATGAAAATGAATGCAAAATGGATGACAGGCTTAAATGTAAAACCTGAAGTTGTAAAACTTCTAGAAGAAAACTCAGGTCAACATCTTTGTGACCTTGGTTAGGAAAAGATTTCTAAGCTAGAACACACAAAACACAAAGCACACACACATAAAGGGAAAAATTGATACATTAAAGTTCATCAAAGTTTAAAAGTTCTGCTCTTTGAGAGATACTATTAAAAAAATGAAAGCCAAGCCATACACTGAAAGAAAATATTTGCAAAACACATATCAGGATTTGTATTTAGAATTTATAGAATTTTGAAACTTAATAGTAAAATAAAATCCAATTTAAAAAATGGGCAAAAAATTTAAACAGATACTTCACCAAAGAAAAGATACTGATGACTGATTGTAAATAAACAGATGAGAAGATATTTAACATCATTAGTTACTATGGAAATTTGTGGAAATATAAATTAAAGCCATGGGATACTATACACATTTATTAGAACAACAAAAAAGGAGGGGCGCTGAGGTGGCTCAGTCGTTTGGGTGTCCAACTCTTGGTTTCTGCTCAGGTCATGGTCTCAGGGTTGTGGGATTGAGTCCTGCTCTGGCTCCACGCTCAGGATGGAGTCCGCTGCAGATTCTCCCTCTCCCTCTGCCCCTCCCCCTGCTCGTTTTCTCTCTCATTCTCTCTCTAAAATAAAATCTTAGAAACAAAACAAAAAAGAAAAAGGAAAGAAAGAGAGAAAGAAATAACCCTGTTCCTCTACTCTTCTCCTACCCCAGCCCTAATGTGACAACTCCAAGTGTTGATGAGTTTATGAGAATATGGAACATCTGGAACTTTTATACACTGCTATTGGAGATGCAAAATAATACGGCCATTTTGGAAAACAGGCAGTTTCTTATAAAAATAAACATATACTTACCATAGGGCTAGCAATCCCATTCCCGGGTATTCACCCAAAAGAAATGAAAACCTATGTCTATACAATGACTTGTATGCAAATATTTACAGCAACCCACATGCCCATCAGCTGGTGAATGGGTAAACAAATTTTCGCACATCTCTACAATGGAAAAACACTTATCAATAAGAAGGAAAAAACTGATACATGCAACAACATGCCATCCTAGAAAAAGTAAAATTATAGGGATAGAAATTATATCAATGGTTGTTGGGTGCTGGGAGTGGGAGGACGGAATTGATTACAAAAGGGCCAGAGGGAACATTTTGATGACAATAATCTGCATTTTTTGATTGTGATGATAGTTACAAAACTAACTATAGTTATAAAACATTTGTCAAAATCCACCAAACTGTAACACTTAAAAAAGATGAGTTTTATTGTATGTAAATTTTAAAAAAAGGAGTAGTAGGGATTGATGAAATACATAAAATATAGAATTAAGCCTAAATATTAGTTGCAAATTTGATTACAGTATCATACTCAGTGTGATAAATAATTCTTATAAGAAGGATAAATAGGTAATATTAATAATTTGAAAGAAGCTGGGTTCAAAATCAAAGTGTACATATTATATTTTTAAATCACTAAATTAGAAAAAAAATGTATCTAAGCTTTCAATTCAAGCAGTTGTAAATAAAATGATAAAATAAATCAAAAGAGACCAGGAAGAAGAAATGAATAAAGATAAAAGGAGATTTTAGTGGATTAGAAAATAAGAATAAGAAGGTTTAATTAATAAATCCCAAAAATAGTTATTGAGAAAACTATGAAATAATTGCTGCCCTACAACTGAAGAAATCAAGTGACAGAATTGAAACAGGATATAACCACAGATAAAGAGAAGATACAAAATGTAGGAGAAAAAGATGCCAAGTTTAATGCCATGTTAATTTTTCCATTTAATTTATTTAAAATAACATTTATTTTTCCTGATTATTTAAGTAACAGTTTCCATTGCAGAAATATGTAGAAGAGAATACTCAAAATGAAAATCACTCATGATCCTATCAGGAATAACTACCATTAATTTGGTGTGTATTATTGTAGGTGTAATTTACTACCTATCTCCTTATTTATCTATACACAGTAGTTCTTATAAAAGCAGGATAATTTTCCACACTATAAATTTCTTTTTTTTTCACACTATAAATTTCTAGTAGCAGAATTTCTGGATAAAAAAATTTTTTTAAGAATTTTGATTTTTTAAAATTGTCCTACAGAAATAACATAATCCTGTTCTATTTTGTGAGCAGAGTGCATGCCTAGTTCTCTACCCTTTTGCCAATGCTCATTATTAGATTATCTTTCAATCTTTGTAATTTAATAAGTGGAAAATCGTATTTCATTTTTGAAACAAATTTGATTTTTTTTAATACCCAAACTGCTACATGTTAGTCGAAGAAACCTTAGAAAATTTAGATAAGAGATAAAATTAAAAAGAAAAGAACCTGTAATTCTATACCTAGAGAAAAGTTATGGTATATATCGGTATTCTAAGCTTTATTAAAAGATGAATGTATATTTGGTCATATTTAAAATGATTTTCAGATCTCAATAGCTCTGAGTCCTGCTCCTTATTTGCTTATATATGAAGTGCTTTCTCTCCCTAAATGTTTCTAAGAATTCCCAAGATTATTGATACTTGTAAAACAACTATCTGCTGGGCTCTCTCATCTATGTCACTTTCCTTCTGGGATTTCTTGACAGAAGGGAAAATATTTTCTTACAGGTAATACACGCTTCTGATGGGAGCTCTTTGCTTTCCTTTCACTGCCACTTCCCTTGGTCTTGTTTGTGCCTTTGCTGTGCCTGGAAAGCTGTTGTTGCCCCATTGCTCTGGGATTATTTTCTTCACTCCTTGCCTCTCACCAGACCTCTGACCCCTGACTTCTTTGCCACCTTGGGTTGTTAGCATTGCTGCCACATCCTCCGGACTAGTGAATCTGGGCGGCCATGGATTGTTGTCATTGTTGTCCTTCTCTAGCTACCGCCAGTCTCTACAGCTCCACCAAACTTGTTGTCCACTGATTTTACTGTGCACCTCTTACCAGCCAGGAGGGTGATGCCTGTGCCTTCTTTCTTGTGTTCAGCACTTTTCAGAGTGTCATTCCTGAACCAGAGTTGTTTAGATACCCAATGATACGTTTCTTTTATTTCTACCACAGTCCTTGGCTTTCTAGAGGGTTTGGGGGAAAACTGGGGGAAATAAATGGGAGTGAGGTCAGGAGTAGTTAAGCCCGCCCTCCTGCCCTTCCTTCCTCCATTGCCTTGCCTAATTCCGAGGACCTGCTACTATTTCTTTCTTTCTTTTTTTTTTTTTTTTATTTGACAGAGAAAGACAGCGAGAGAGGGAACACAAGCAGGGGGAGTGGGAGAGGGAGAACAGGCTCCCCGCTGAGCAGGGAGCCTGATTTGGGGCTCGATCCCAGGACCCCAGGATCATGACCCAAGCCGAAGGCAGACACCTAACAACTGAGCCACCCAGGTTCCCAGCCTGCTACTATTTCTGCTGTGATGTGTCAGATATGTTCCTTTAAGTGTTGATTGACTCCTTGAGTCTACACGTCCTTCCTTTTGTTGAATCTGGTCTGACTTTTCCCAGGGCTCCTCTGTTCATAGATCCTCTCTCATTTATGTTTCCATATATGATACCAAATTGTGGGTGGGGTTACAGTTGTTTTCTATGGGCCCAAGGAAGAGCGGGGGACCTGGTTAAGGTGTGTGAACATCCCATGAAGGTTAAGCAGTTCCCCAATACTCTTTTTTTAAATTTTAATTCCAGTATAGTTAACAGACAGTTTTATATTTGCTTCAGGCATACAATACAGTGATTCAACAATTCTGTACATCACTCAATGCTCATCATGACAAGTGTACTTTTTTTTTTTTGAAAAGTGCACTTCTTATGCTCATTACCGATTTCACCCATTCTCCTACCCACCTTTTCTCTGGTAACCATCAGTCTGTTTTCTATAGAGTCTCTTTTTTGGTTTGTCTCTCTTTTCCCTTTGTTTTGTGTCTTAAATCCACATATAAGAGAAATCATATGGCATTTGTCTTTCTCTGATTAGCTCATTTCACTTAGCATTTTACTCTGTAGATCCATCCATATTGTTGTAAATGGCAAGATTTCATTCTTTTTTATGGTTGAGTAATATTCCATTTGTCTATATCACATCTTTATCCATTTGTCTATCAGTGGACGTTTGGACTGCTTCCAGAATTTGGCTATTAAACATAGGAGTGCACATATCTTTTTGAATTCCTGATTTTATATTCTTTGGGCAAATACCCAGTAGTGCAATTATTCGGTTGTAGGGTAATTCTGTTTTTAAGTTTTTGCAGAACCTCCATACTCTTTCAGAGTGGCTGCACCAGTTTGCATTCCCACTAACAGTGTAAGAAGTTTCCTTTTTTCCACATCCTTGCCAACACTTGTTGTTTCTTGTGCTTTTGATTTTTAGCCATTCTGACAGGTGTGAACTGGTATCTCATTATGTTTTTGATTTGCATTTCCCTGTTGATGAGTGATCTTAAGCATCTTTGCATGTCTCTGTTGGCTATCTGTAGGTATTCTTTGGAAAAATGTCTATTTATGTCTTCTGCCATTTTTTAATTGGATTATTTGTTTCTTTTGGGTGTTGAGTTGTGTAAGTTCTTTATATATTTTGGATACTAACCCTTTATTGGATATGTCACTTGCAAATATCTTCTCCCATTTAGTAGGTTGTCTTTTAGTTTCTTTTGCTGTACATAAGCTTTTTATTTTGACGTAGTCTCAGTAGTTTATTTCTGCTTTTATTTCCCTTGCTTTGGGAGACATATCTAGAAAGTTGTTATGGCTGATGTCAGAGAAATTATTGCCTGTGCTTTCTTCTAGGATTTTTGTGGTTTCAGGTCTTATGTTTAGATCCTTAATCCATTTTTATTTTTGTGATTTTATTTTGTATGATGTAAGAAAGTGGTCCAGTTTCATTTGCAAGTAGCTGTCCAGTTTTCTCAGCACCATTTGTTGAAGACACTGTCTTTTTCCCATTGCATATTCTTGCCTCCT
Source organism: Callorhinus ursinus (assembly GCF_003265705.2). Taxonomy (NCBI): domain Eukaryota; kingdom Metazoa; phylum Chordata; class Mammalia; order Carnivora; family Otariidae; genus Callorhinus; species Callorhinus ursinus. Next base: position 27,312,351 of record NW_027397086.1, on the reverse strand, counting down.
TTGTTGAAGATTAATTGACCATATAATTGTGGGTTTATTTCTGGGCTTTCTATTCTGTTCTATTGATCTGTGTGTCTGTTTTTGTGCCAATACCATACTGTTTTGATCACTACAGCTTTGTAATATAACTTGAAGTCTGGAATTATGATACCTCCAGTTTTGTTTTTCTTTTTCAATTTTGCTTTGGCTATTTGGGGTCTTTTGGGGTTCCACCAAATTTTAGGATTGTTTGTTACGGTTTTGTGAAAAGTACTGTTGGTAGTTTGATAGGGATTACATTAAATGTGTAGGTTGCTTTGGGTAGCATAGACATTTTAACAATATTTATTCTTCTCCCTCAATGTTACTTGATAGTCTTTCCCAACAAGTGGTTTGAGAAATTCTCAGAGCAAGAGAGTTTCCCAAGGGGTTTTTGGAATCAAAAGCAATAATGGTACCTGTTTAAATTTATATTAAAGATCAAGTAAAGCAATTGTTTTATTTATTTATTTATTTATTTATTTATTTATTTTAAAAGGTTTTATTTATTTGAGAGAGAGACAGAGCATGAGCAGGGGGGAGGACCAGAGGGAGAAGCAGATTCCTCACTGAGCAGGGAGCCCAATTCAGGGCTAGATCCCAGGACCCTGAGATCATGACCTGAGCTGAAGGCAGATGCTTAACTGACTGAGCCACCCAGGCACCCCTAAAACAATTGTTTTAAAAAAATACCTTTAAAGGAGGACATGCAGTCCTTGAATATGTGGTTAGTGCACATTGTGAAAATCAAAAGAATGTGCTTGTAATTCAGTCACTTAGTTAGACACTGAATTGAGGATCAGTCACCAGCCATGATAGACTTGGCTGTTGTACAGCTGTAAATTATTTTTATTTGTAGTATAAGAATAAAATTATTCTAGTGCTAGGCAATTATTTAAGACCAGGACCTAGGGAACACAGAAACTGATATATGCCAAGTTAACGAGGAGTATAAAATGTTAATAATTCTAAAATTTGCTTTGATATGAGTTTTACCAAATCTGTAAGCTGCATCCATTTGATCAAAATTCTCATGTCGCATATCAGGAAATTTAAGAATTATTAAAAACCATTATTAAATGGAGAATGTCAGAATGACTTTCATATGTATGGGAATAAAAACTGTTATTAACCACATGGTTACTATTGGAGTGTGCACCGGCAGAGAAATTAAACAAAAATATGAAAACACCAATTGTAGTTTTTGTCTGTAAAATATAAGAATTCCAAACATCCATAATGAAATGCTTTTTAATCCATTTTACACTATATTCATGGTTAAATTTAAATATTACTATATTCTTGGCTCCCAAATATCAATATAGTATGCTTTTAAAATTATGCTTTTTCTTGTATAATTTACATTAAATAGCATGTATCATTATTAACAGAAAAAGGTCAAAACTTGTTTTTGTACATAATAAGTATATATTATATGTAAATGTACAATTTGTAGAAGATTGCATTTAAATGGAATTTATAATTTAATATGTTTTCAACATAAATCACATTATAACACAGTGCAAAAAAAAAAGGCAAACTCATTAGCAGATATCTTTGAAGATATTCTATCTCTGTACTGTTCACTATGGTAGCCACTAGCTGCATGTCACTGTTTAAATTTAAATTAAAATGAAATAAAGCTAAAAATTTAGTTATCCATTCACACTAGCTTCATCTTATTTGCTCAGTAGTTGTGTGGCCGGTATAGATGTAGAACATTTGCATCACTGATCACAGATCAGATAGCTGTGATCTATATTATTATGAATGTGATTTGTTAGTTAAAATAGTAGGAAAGACAGTTTTATGTGGTAAAGTTATTCTTGTTGATGTCTTTTCCATGATTTATAAGCATTTAGAGAGTAGGGTTTATGTCTGACCAGGACTGGTGTATGCTGAATACTAAATACATACAAATATATTTATTGTTCCCCCAATATACATAATGTACCCTAATAATAAAGACAACAGCAGAATTAATAACACCATGTATCTTGATATATTTTACATTGTGCAAAGTGGTTTTGTGTAAATGCTCTCATTTGAGTTTAAAAACAATTTCAGGAAGTTGGCAAGGATTATAATTCCCATTTTACAGTTGAGAAGTCTGAAATTCAGGGAAATGAAAGGACTTTTCTAGATGATAATAGCAATAATATTAATAGGTAATTTTTGTTGATCAATTTTTAATGTTTATTAATAACTAATATCTACTGATATTTAATATATTTAGTTATTAATGTTGATAGGTAATGTTTATTGGCACCTCAGTGAATTATAAAATTTAATTGTCACAAACTTCTGATTAGATACTACTCTTCAATTTTTCCATTTTATAGATGAAGAAACTGAGACGTAGGGGAATAAGGCAACTTGCCTTAGGAAAGAAAATTTAGCAACTAGCATGCATGTCAAATAACCCAACAGTATACATTATATACTGTATGTGGCCAACTTTGAGATGCTGTGCACTGATGGCATCTTGATGGGACTGACCAACGCTGTTGATCAAAGGAACAAAAGACACGTACCTCTGTGGAGTCAGCCTTGCATTTGTTTGCAGCTGAAAACAATTATGAGTCGAGGAAACTGACAATATGCTGTCTGTCAGAGATTAGAAATTGCACAATTCAGCTAGTCTCAACTTGGCATTGATAAGGAATAAAGCTCCAGCCAAAACCAGATGCCTGTGTAGTCATGAGTAAGGACCTTCAGGTGTCTACATCATTTTCAGCTCAACATTTTGGAGGTTGGGTAATTCATGTGACTCCAACTCTGTGACAGATACAAGTTTTCTGAGTCTGAGAGCTGGGGCAGAAATGATGCTACACAGATGGAGGGCTGGTGAACAATTTGAAGTATTGTCACATTTATGTCAATGGCTAAACAAGTTTTTGCAAGTAGAACATGTTTTTGCACATTAATCAGATAAAAAATGTCTGAGTTTCAGCAAAATTCTGCTGGCCATGGAGGTGAAAACCATATTGTCAGAGACTCTTGTCATTCTCTACAAGACCAACACTAGGCTTCTGTAGCACTGTGTGTGTTTGTGTGTGTATATGTGTGTGTGATACATAATGGTATAAGAAAAAAAATTTCACAAATAGAAGATAGTAAGTCTTTGGGTATATATGTATATTGGCTGTACTCTCTCAGTTGCAAAAGTCAGAAATTCAAGTCTGAAACACAAATTGGAATCAACTGGCTGGCATAACAGATTTTCAAGGAGTCTATCTGTAGGTTGTGAAGTTAGACTGATGTCATTAAAAAACTTTCTTTTTCTTCATCTTCCAAGTCTACATTTCTCTTTTGGATTCATTCTCAGGAAGGCTCTCTTCAGACATCCACAAAACTGTCCTTAACCACATCAGCTTAAATGGTTCTTAGCCTCTATAATCCTAGAAGAAGCACTCCTTTCCCAAAGGTTCCAGAAGAAGTTCCATGGAGAGCTCTGATTAGTCTGACTTAGGCCATCTGATCATCTCTGAACCAGTCATTGTGACTGAAAGGATGGACACAGAGCTTACCGGGCTCAGTCATGTGCTCACCTCTGAAAGAACAAGATAGAAGCTACCCTGCTCAAACCACATAGTCTGAGAGTAGGGGAGAGGTGCTTCTGAAATGAAAAATGGGTTTCTGATAGATTAATAAACCGATGTTCACGGTGTGTGTGTGTGTGTTTTGTTAAGACCAAATAGTAGCTAAAGTTCATCAGTGACATTGATGAGATCCTACTCAAATACCATTTATAATTTTGTTATGAATCTTTTGTTAGTTTAGAAAGTTTATGCTTAGCTACAACTTCTAACTTAAGAAATTAGTGACTGATCTTGGGTTGCTGTTGAGAAGTGCTAGATATGAAATTAAAATACTTTATGAATTCACATATACCAGCAAATACTAAAATAAATTACCATTCACTTTTGTACACACATTACTTAAAATATAAAATAATTAATTTTGGTAATATTAGCTTAAGGCCTGGGTGTTCAATAGATTTCAATAAATATTTGTTGACTTCTGGATGAATATATAAGTAAAATCCTAATTAGTTTTTCTGTATCATTTCATGCTCTTAAAATAATTTGATTTATTTTGGTAAAATATTTCAGGTGTTTGTAAGCATGAAATAAAACTAGACCAATGATCACTAGCTAATAAACGTGACTGATTTTATTTGACTGCCATGGTCTTTCAGTTATTAAGTTCTTGAAAACAAAGTTAGGTTATTTTTTGAAATAAGAAAGGAATTCTTGGTAACTGTAATTAGGATTCAGTTTAATAATAACATATGAGCAAAATAACTGATGATAATCTAAATGTGTAATTTACTTTGAGTCTCTGTGAAACAAGGAATTCTTTTGCAGAATAAAGAATTATTTTGCATCATTCTTCAAATTAAAGTCATAAAATGTCATGCTAATTATGATTGAAATGTGAATTTTGATGTGATTGTAGAAGCCACTACAGCTTTATTCTGCATCATGCTTCTTTCAAATGGCAATCATAAAACCTTGAGAGATTTTCAATATAGGATCTTATTTCAGAAATCAACAGCATCCAGAACTAGGGCTCATTGGAAAAGAAATTCATATCATGCTATGATTTAGCTTACTGAATTGGAATGAAATAACGCTCACTCCCCTAAAATACACAATTTATTAGAGAAAACAGCTAGAGTTTCAGAGTGCACAGCCATAGAATTCTGTCTTCTAAAATTTCTTTATAACTATCCCTATTAAAAGATCATACCACTATGACCTTCTGCATTTCTTTCTATTGCTTTTGAATGCTGCTCTCCCCAAATTATCCTGGATCTACAGTGAGATGAAGTTGCTCGTGTGTAAAATTTGGTCTCTCAAGTAAGTAAATTAATTGATAAAGCAAGGCTGTCTTGCAGAAGATGGTGTCATATTTTTCCTCAGGCAGCATTCCACGGGATCACCACATGACTATTTTATTAAGTACCTACAAAGACTGACAACAGCATCCTTTCCACTTTGACCCTAGGCTATCATCAAATACGTATATAGAACGCTTATAAAACTGTACAAAACAAAACCCCTCAGGGCCCTCCATTTCCTTACATGAGGAATGTTCTGGAATGACTCTTTCATTCCTACCTCTCCTCCTTTCCAGGTGCTCCGTTTATGAGCTAATCCAGCTGCTACCTTTGACCTGTTTTTCACTTTCAGCTCCATAATCAGCCTTAGGTCTAAATAGCAGAACTGTCTCTCTGGTTCGTTTCATTCTTTTCAGTGCCTTGTTGCCTGCCAGTAGCACTGTCCTTCTTGGTAGACAGCAGCCTTTGAAATTTATTAAAAACCTTAAGGTATTAGCTTTTTTTTTTTTTTTTTTTTTTTTGTCTAAAGGCTATTCTAAGACTAGTCAAAGGCAGAGAGTTCAAGGGGCAAAATCTAGACTAATCTCAAGGTTTAGAGAAGTGGCATCCTGAGCTGATAAGAAATGAAGGGACAGTGGAGGGAGAGAAAGTTTGTATCACAAACCAAGTTTTACAATCAGAGAAATACTAGTTCTATGGATACTCCATAGAAGCATGGGCAGAATGTGAAAGGACAGTTCAATTAACAAGCTGTGTTGAAAGCCAATGCCAGGGATTAGCAGAACAAATGTCATAGGGCTCCCTATTGGAGAGGTACTGCAGGCCTTCAGAGCAGAGATGGACTTGCCCAGAGAGCCAGCCAGGATGGTGTTGGCACAAGGATTTCATCTCAGCTGTTTTTAAAATCCGCATTGCGTCCGTATGTGGTACACCCCTTTCTGCCCTTTTCAAGAGGATTTGTAGGTGTTCTTTGGCAGTGTGATAATTCAACTAGTAATGAATGCATCCAGTTTAGCTGGAAACCAACTAGTATTTCTCTATCTTATTCTCAGAAATACTATGAGAGTCTTTATCAAATGTTCTGCCTATGTCTAGATAGACCATGCCTGACATTTTCCTAATCTACCCCTTGTACTAACTGGTCACGATGACTTTTTCTCAGAGAACCAGTGTTTGTCCCTAGTGATCACAATGATCAGTTTTATGTTGTGGTGTTCCTAACTCAATACTGGGATTATATCTGTTCCATCTCCTATGTCCTGGCATCATTTTCACTTCTGTGACTCATCAAAGATTACTGAAATTAGCTGATTATGCAGTTCAGTATCCATGAATATAGTGTATCCAGGCTAGGATATGTAGGGTGATATAATGTAGTTGATGTTTTCTTATGATTTATTTATTCATTTTGGTTTTACTCATATTAATTGGACTAAGAAGTTCTAATATTTTCAAAATGTCATTCAGCATCATTATACCATTGATGACAAATAGTGAGGCTATTATTTCTTTCTTTGTACTGAAGAGAAAAAAAGGGTGGAGGAGCGAACCAGACCTTTTGTTGAACTTGTCTTCTTTTCAGGTGTGTCAGGTCATTGGTCTTTAGTGCTCTAGGAACTAGTCTTGCATATTTGAGCTGCTGCCTTAAAGATGAGTACCACAGCAAGGAGTGACTGAAAGAGTGAGAAATGCCCTGCCATCAAAGAATATTTTGCTGAACTATCACATGTAAGCTTCATTTTTGGAAAAAAGTGTAAGTAATTTATAAATCCTAGTAAATTAAAAACATAAATGAGTTAACATACTAATTTTTTTTGCTGTTGTAAATGATATGTGTTCCCTAGCCTCATCTCTTTTCATTATAAGGTAACTGGAAAACCAGAACCCTTGGCCATATCACCAACTACATTACAGTTTATTTTTTTGTAGAAGCACTGGGACCATATTTGAAACTTCCAGCATATTATTAATGATTTTTCATTTCTTAACCACAAGTGATTACTCACCGAAAGTCAGTCAAGAGTGATTTTGTGAAGAAACTTCAAATAAGTTGGACATCTGTGTCTGTAGGATAGGTTTAAAAATATTTTGGGAAAACAGATAGTTTTATATAAAGTAAATGAGTGGGGTGGAAGTGTTAAAAGGTAATTTGAAGCAATTCTATACCAATTTAAAACAAATACTTAGCTGGTTTCGAAGTTCAGGGAGTCAGAACATTCTAGAAAGTACAGTCAAAAACTCATACTACTAGGGATATTAAAGTCTCTTTCTTTTTAGAAGGTAAAATATTACATAGAGAATACAATATTACATGGAAAAGAAGGTTTATTTCCTGTTTGTGGAGTACCAACTACCCAGATCACCTCAGCACATGTTCTCCCAGCTACTGGGAATATAGTGTGCTGACGGCTCACAGCTGTCCCTCTACAGAAGCTGCTTTCAGTCAAAGGGAGATGTCTTTCCTAAGGTTATGCCCCCACTAGGGTGGCCCACATTCAATAAAGGGTCAATGTGGAGTTACCAGGCCTGACCCTGGCCTCAACTTCAGACAATTTTAAAGGGCCACCCTCTCTCCAGAGTTTCCTGTGGGATTAGTGGGAGCTTCTGCTGCAGCTGCACTGTGCATCACAGTTCACCTTCTCCTTCTGCCCAGTTGGCACAGGTGGAATTCATGGGATCCCTAGCTGATAAACCTTCCATATGAAAATCTTTACTCTAGACCAAACCTGTGATGGTACAAAAAATGGTTTTAGGGAGGCCTACTCTATAATGTAATTTTGGAGTTGGATGACCTCATCACCTGTGGTGGGTAGAATACCAACAGCCTTGGGCATACTAGAATTTTATACCTGTTAAATTTTCACTAGCGATGAAGTGGAACAGGACAACATTGGAAAGAAATGTATTGGCCGGTGCAATATAACAGGCATTTGAGAGTTATGAGAGAAGTAGTTATTGTAAGAATCATGAATTGGGTATCTGTTGGGTAATACTGATGCATTGGAGAGGATAATGAAAGGCTGAAGTTTGATTAAGACAAAATAAGAAAATGAGAGGGCCTTCTTGGCAGTATGTAAAGAAATTCTTGTAGCAGAAAAATTTGGGTAGAAAAATTTGAGAATCAGAGCTAAGATTTAATTATAAAAGTAGCAGAACTCCAGAGAAATTTGAATTGTCTGCTCCAATAAGTTGGTTGTGCCAAAGTCAGGGACCTGATGGGAAACGTGTGGAACTCTGAGATTTGGAAGGAGGACATATAGATCACTGCACTCTATAAATTTAAAACCTCAGATCCCACTGGGTCTGTGTAAGTGACCTACTGCTTTCTATTAATGCCAGTGATTCTTCTTGCTTAAAGACAAGGTGGGGGCCTCTTCATGGCAGGTCAGTACATGTCCCTATACAGACATACCCCCACTCCTCTCCTGGTCACCAGACTCATAGGACCAAATCTCAGCACTCAACTGGGGAATGACTGGGTCTGCTAAGGAAGAAAAAGGACTATATTCTAAATAAAGGAGGTGTGACTTTAGACAAAATGTACCAGGCAATCTATATAAATGTTATTAATTATAAAATTCAGCTCCTCTACATCTTTGCTTCCTTTTTTGTTTGCTTGGTCTGTAGAAATCTTTCACAAGTGTCTTTTCGTCTTTTTCTCCATATATTTCCAACAGTTTTCTTTAAAAATATTTTGTGGCAGCGTTATTTGGCACATAAATTTTTATTATGGATATATAATTTTCTCCTTCTATCAGTAGCTTGAAGAGGTTGTGCCTGACCAGCATAGTTGTTCCTATTTAGGAAAGCAATAAAATTCACTTTGTGCTTTTTTATTTCAGGTATTGAGATATGATCTCACCCTTTAACAATACTTACTTCATTGAGTTGTCGTGAAGGCTAAAGTGAAAGCAGTAAACAGTCAATAAATATTTTTTCCATGCTATGTTAATGCATAAATGTTTAACATAGCTTGAACAGTTTATCAACATCAAAAAGGCCCTTGTTCCCCCTTCAGGGCTTCGAATTTTATTTTTATCTTATGCTGTTACTATATTCCTTCCCTCTTTTCTTCTTTCCTTTCTGGAATTCCTGAAAGATGTTTTGAGCTATGCCAATTTGCTTGCCTTTAATCCTTTGTTTTTGTTATTTTTGATTAGAAGAATCTTTGAGGTAGAGTCAATTTAATAATTAATAATTTGTTCTAATTGAATATTTTGTTACTACTAGAAAGAGCTATTTATTGTGTTCATGTCTAATTTCAGACATTTCTAGGGAATTAATTCAGTTCACATCATTATTAAAAATCTAAATCTCAGAGCACCTGGGTGGTTCAGTTGGTGAAGCATCTGACTCTTGATCTCAGCTCAGGTCTTGATCTCAGGTTGTGAGTTCGGGCCCTGCATTGGCTCCATGCTGGTTATGGAGCTTGCTTAAAAAAGATCTTCTAAATCTCCAAAGCCAGGACCTTTTAGTTTAGCTATTTAGCTATTTAAAATAGGAGATCGTAGTGGTGAGGTGAGAAGTCGGCAGGAGCTGCAGTAGGAAGCAGGTGAGGGCTGGTGTAGACTCTGTAGTTATGTGTCTGAACCATAATATTCTACAGACCTGGGACCTCACTGACCAGAGCTATGTTTGGTTTAAGGCTAAATGGGAGTACTTTTTACCTGAAAGCCAAATAGACCACTTAGACCCATGGTTTTTGTTACTCAGTAAGTAGAGTTTTCTCTCCTTGAAAATAATCTACGTATGAAACCAAACAGAGGTCTGAGAATTACCTGGTAAGTCTAAAGACTAAGAAATGAGTTAGATGTGCAGGTCAAGGTCTGTCTAAATCCATAATCATGGTCTGGTTTGATATGAACCTTTCATCTAAGCTGGTATTGGCGATATACCTTCCAAGATTCTCTTCCCTTTTGAAGATAATATTATATTAGTAGAGATAATAGTATTTGAAAATAAGCTCTTTTTTCCTGAGTGATGTCCAGTGACTTCCTACTTCCTTATAAAAGCTCCTATTTTATGTCAGGCAGAGACAACACTCTTTATTTTATAACATGTATTTCATAGCCCTTTTTATGAAAAAAGAAAGGCTAGATCAGGGTTTCTCACCCTACCATTCTGGACCTTTTGGGCAGAACACCTTTATGGCAGATGCAGTCTTACCCTTTTCTAGCATTTCCCCCAATTTAGGAAAAAAGATAGCATGCAGCAATTGTATTATACTCATGGAGTGTCAGAGATGGCAGGAAGCTTCACAGTGTTTTGAGTCCTTAGGAAATGTACAGGGTCAAAGATATGTTATCAGTCCTTGGTTTTAAGTCCAATTTTGTTGTATGATTCTGGACAAGGGTTTAGGCTCTTGGTACTGTCATATGATTGATCTCTAAAGTCACCTCTAGCAATATGAATTATTCACCTTTATGTTCTCAATACCTCCTATGTTGTGTGATGCATAATAGGCACTTGATAAAGTTTGTTGAATGACTGAATATCCTGAATGTTTTGTGAATCTAAAATCACATTTTCACAGGCATTCAAAATTATAATTTATGCTTGTCTAATTTACCACTGTAACCCTGAAACTTACCATAATGAGAGGTACAGTATAAGTACTTAGTAAATAATTATTTGATAAAAGCATAAACAAATAGTATAGAATTCTTAGATTATATGATTACTGACAAAAATATGACTCCCAAAGCCTTACCATATTATTTTTATTCAAAACCTCTCTTGGTAAAGGACACTTACAAAAGACGTATATGTGTTTCCACCCATCACTGTATTATTCCCACACAAGTCATGGTATTATAATACATATTTGTCCAAGAGTGAGAAGTTCTTGCATTGAATGAGAACTTGTTCGGGCAAATTCCACCCCTACCACAAGCTATGGTTGCTCAAAGACTTTTTCTTTGGTCTTGGAGAGAGCCTCTGTTAGATGCTAATCAAATTTTGATTCCCTTTAAGTCAGGATCATACAGAAAGATACAAGGGGAAATCTCCATGCTGTAGCATAAGAAGGACTTAGGTTTCAGGTCCAATTTTGCTTACTAGACACGCGTGGTTCAGAAAGTTTTTATCCAGTGTAAGCCTCAGGTTTTTCATCTGCTAACTAGGCTAAATAATACTTGCCTCATTGACTTATCCAGGTAGATGAAAGAAAACAATAGCTGTCAAGATCCATTCCTTTTTAAAAGAAGCTTACCATTTTGTTTTGTGGTACATAATGGATATGTTCCAAAAATTTGCATTTTATATGCACACAATCAGTTTTCTGTGAATTGTATTTAACTTATTATGAAACACAGAATTTTTCCTTTTAAAATAGTCTCGCTTTAATTCTTTTTGAGATGGGAGTAGGGTACCCCTAGTTTGTTTTGAGATTTCAGGTTTGGGTATGCGTGGTTTTGCAGCACAAATTCTTAGTTAATTTCAGTTAGCAAATAATCATTTTAAATTTTAATTTAAATTCACTTTAAATTGAAATAAATATGGCTTCTTGGCCTCCCAGTGAATTCTGGTCCCCAGACTTTTATGTTGTACATATTAAACAAATGAGTGTATCATAGTAGTTAAGATCACTGGAAAGGGACTGCCTGGGCTTTTGCCTAGCTCTGGTCTTTACCAACTATGTGGCACTGGGGAACCTAACCTTGTTGCACCTCAGTTTCCTAATGTGCAAAATGAAGATGAAAGTTGTACCTATCTCCTGTTGTTATTATAGGACTTAGAATCACTATACATGTCTTCCATATGATAGGTGGTAAAAAATAACTAATTAATTAACTAATTAATGCATTTATTTATTTCCAAAACCTATCTTGGAACTTATGCTTGTAAATTGTAAAGGCAGAGCTAGCAGAGGGCATGCAAAGGCCTAGGTTTTGTTTTTCAACTTACTCAGAACACTGTTCGTAAAGCAGTTGTTTAAAATGGGGCTCTCCATAGTGTTTTTGAGATTCTCTGGTGTATATTTAATTCTATTGCTCTTCTTAAGTGCTTCCAATACACTTAGATGGCTTCACAGTTGAATTTTTCTCTCATCTGTTGTGGAATTCACTAAAGATAGTATATAGCTATAAATAAGCCTATCCATGCAATTGTAACCATGGCAACCACCAACCTTCAAATGGGGAGATGGGGCTCACATGGCTGGTCTCAACTTCACAACAGCCCAACATGTCCCCTTTCAAATTAGACAGCTCAGAATTGTGCTTTGCACACAACACAGCTATTTGTTGCTCTCCGCAGAGTACCTATCATTTACTTCAATCTAATACAATTCATTTCTGACTTTTACACATTCTCTGAAAGAATTGTACTAAATTCTGTGGGGAATAAAAAAAAAAGTGACTTAAGCTAAGTCCTTCCACCAACATACAGAGGGTTCTTCCTAACATTTAGGTTTCTTAGGTCACTCCCTCACTGAAAACTCCTTAGTGGCTCCCTGGTAGATATAGAATTTGGCTCTCGCTTACTTTTTAGCTTCATATTTCACTCTCCTTCCCATGGCACCTTAAATTCCAGGCTTTGAAAATTCTATGTTCTCCAATGCTGTTCTATTTGTACTTGAAATTGTCTCCCAGCTCTCTTATTTGCCTTTCAAATTTTTACCTTTTTTCCCCTCCAGTCTCGGCTGAAGTGCTTCTTGTGAAATTTTCTCTTATGGTATGGTTTTAAGATTAATTTAATTTACATAGGAGTCAGTTGGTTCTCCCTTGTTCACATGAGTGATTCAGTGGAATTAAGCACTTACCTTACTAGGTACAGTCAATGAAAAATAAAAACAAAACAACAACAAAAAATCCAAAAGTTCATTTATCAAAAAGGATGGACATGGTAAATGTCCATTTATGGTGAGACTAGAGTCTCAGCATAGAAGATAGTTATGATTTGATTTTCTTCTTTGAATGAATATGCCTGGTGAGAGTTGTGAATGTAGATATTTGGTGAAGGGTGATGGGGCTTCATGTAATGGCTCTCAAAAAATTTATAGAACTTGACTGACTATAAATGATAAAGAAAAGTGAGGTAACTGTGATGTCCAGGTGACTGTGATAATGATGTCATAAGTTGAGATAGGAGTCAGAGAAAGAATATATTTGGTGGGGGAGTTATCCTTGAGTTTTGACACATTGCATTTTTGAGGTGTCATTAGAATATCCATGTCTAGTACAAAGTTGGAAATTTCTGCTTACCTCAGGAACTAGAAATGTAGATTAGAAAATCATCAAAATGTAGGTGGAAATTTAAGGCATTGACATGAATGAAACTGATCAGGAAGAGTATAGATTGAGAGGAGATACCTGTTCTAGAAGGAGACATCAGAGCAGATTCAGAGGGAGTCACTAAGAGAGGGACAATCAAAGGGTCAAGTGCCCTGGGCAGGTGCAGAGACTGGCCTTGAGTAGCAGGAGGCATTTTCCCTTTGAGCCCAGTGGGAAAGAGCAGAATTGCATGAAGTGAGTTTAGACACTGTCCTCTATCCTCTCTGAATAAAGTAGGAGTCAAGGCATCTATGGAGAGTGAAGGGTGCAGGGGCATGCTTACCACCACTTCCAAGAATAGAATTCTTTGTCTGCTGTGGGAAATATTTAGGGAAGGGAGAAAATAACTAGGATTAGATTAAAGAAGCTGAAATTGGGCAATTTATCTCTAAGTGAAGTCCGACAATTTATGTGATTTCTTTCATTGGGATTTAATTGTTTGGAAGTAGAAATCAAAATGAGTAAGAATGAAGAGATGACATTCTTTCCTATACATCCCTTCTTGCTTGCTCCATTCCAGCCATCTTGACTTCCTTCCTTCTTCTTGAACACATCTGGTATACTAGCTGTTCCCTCTGTAGGAATGTTCTTCATACAGGTAAGCTAGCCATGTGGCTTCCTTCCTTCCTGTCTTTCCTCATATCTGGCCTTCTCAATGATGTTCACGCTGACCATCTTAGTTAATACAATAACTTCAATCCTCTACATTTTTGATCTCCTATCTCCATCACCCCTTCTTTTGGCCATAGTACTTTCCTCCTGATATATTAAATAATTGACTCCTTTATCATGTTTACTCTTTATTGTCTATCTCCCTTTACTGGTATTGAGCTCCATGAGGATATTGTTTTTTGTTCTGTTATGAGGTATCCTAAATGACAGAACACAGTGTGGTGCATAGTAGTAGCTCAATAAATATTTGTTGAATGAAATTAAAGTGACTTAAGAAATGTGAATGTCAGTAAAGGCTTATATTGGTTATTAGTTTTTACCAAACCAGAAACAGAAAACTGCACTTTTTATGGTTACTTTTTGGATATACTTTGTAACAAATTTTTTAAGTTATAAAATTAAATTATCCCCCCTCCCTCTTCAGACACCCACTTCTCGGTCTCCCTCCATATATAGTTATAGTTATAACCTGCTCTGATAGATCACTCACTCACATCTAAGAATAAAATCCTATTAATATAATTATATCTCACACAGGCATTTTGCATTCTAAATTTCTTTCTCATTTATTTAATTAAGCGAGCTGGTTTAGTCCCAGATGTCTAAAAGCCTTTTGGAAGTTGGCTTAGGTGTTTTCTTGGTGTTGGTAGGTGGGGATGGACCATGACTGTGGCATAACGAAGAGCTGCCTGTTCTACCTCTGGGTGAGATGGCCCTTTTTTGACCACATTTCTTTGTTAATGCTTACCCTAGAAAAAAGATTCTCAGTTTTGCCCAAAGAATTTTAGGTAACCAAGTAACTAGACTCAATTGTAAGAGTCAATGAACTATTTTTATGTTTCATAGAGTTATCCTACGCGTGTGCCCACAAAGTAACCTTGAGACTATTAGATGCTATCATTTCTTTTCCCTGTATTTGAGGATCTGGTGAAAGTGATAAAAATTTCAGATCAAAGCAGTTTTCTTACAACGTAAAAAGAGCAGTGACCTTAGATCAGATTGAGAGTTGGGGCTTCTGCTCAGCTGAGCTCAGCAGCCTTCTCGCCTTCTCCCAGTGCATGTCTCTGCCTCACGTGGGATCTGCGTCCTGGAGAGAGGGAGGCTTGCTCTCATTCTTCTCTTGACTCTCACACTTCGGAGGCCTTGCACATTTTACCATGGAAGTAATCTCTTTCAGCTGTCCTCTCTTGCTACTAGTATTTTTCATAAGTGTTCAATGGAGATCAGTGGAAAAGAATTTGTGGGTAGGCACAGACTTCTCTCATGTCTGGACTCCCATGCATTCTCATCAGTTCAAACTTGTCTCTTAACATTTTATGAAAATCCCAAATGTTTTCTTCTTGTCCATTTCTGTGATGGCTACCTCCTATCTCTACTGCTCTGCCAAAGACAAAACAATCGTGGGATCCATTTCTCCTCGGGGGGCATTGCCTTCTTTTTTGGATTTTAGTTCAGTAGGTTACCTGGTGACCTCAGTTCTCTGAGGGCCTCAAACATTATCATTTTTAAAGGCTATCTGGATTGTTCTCATTGTTAGGATAAGAACTACTTTTTCTTCTTATTTTCTACATCTTAGGTGGAAGATATTAATATGTAGAAGGATTCTTTGGTTCTTTCCCTAGTCTCTGGCTATTTCTAAATCTCTTGGTTTCCTGCTCACATTTTAAAGCTTTTATTTTATTTTTTTCAACATGTCTGACATAGTTTTTTTTTATATTCTGTGTCTAGTAATACCATTATCTGGAATATTTGCAGATCTGATCTGCTGTCTGTTGCTTTCGATGTCTCTCAGTGATTGTTCTTTGTATTGTGTATTTTGGGATTTTTGACTATGAGCTCATGTTATTTGAACTTTGTGGGAATGCTTTAAACCAGGATTGCAGTTGAATTCCTTTATTTATTTATTTATTTATTTATTTATTTATTTATTTATTTATTTAGGATTTTATTTATTTATTTGGCAGAGAGAGACACAGCAAGAGAGGGAACACAAGCAGGGGGAGTGGGAGAGGGAGAAGCAGGCTTCCCGCAGAGCAGGGAGCCTGATGCGGGGCTCGATCCCCGGACCCTGGGATCATGACCAGAGCCGAAGGCAGACGCTTAACGGCTGAGCCACCCAGGTACCCTGAAGTTGAATTCCTTTAGAGAGGATTTGTGTTTACTTCTACATGGAACATAACCATTTTATATTAAATTATCTGCCTGAGCTTTTTTAGACCACACTGGTAGCATGAGTGGTCGTTTTAGTTATGAAGTCTTAGGGAGGGTATCTTTTTTCCCTTACCAAGCATGGGGGCCAAGACGGTTTGATTTCTGCATCATGCCATTTTGGAAGGTGGATTTACTTTTATTCACCACTGTACTTATGATACAGCTCTTAGAGATCCTGGTTGCCTCTCTTAAGTAGACTTGTAAATTTTTCTGTTTCTTCTAGGATATGGGTAACCATTAAAAGAGATTAACATCTCCACAGAAACTTAGGGAAAAGCCAGCTTTTGTGCTTGTTTTCCTCTTACCCCTTCATTTGACCTCTGTGGATTTCTTATTTTGTACCTGTTCTGCAAATGCATTAATTAAAAAATATATTGTGTCAGCATTTAGGTATGAGGGTCATTTGGGTTATCTAGTATGTCACACCCCCATGAACAGAATTCCCCTTTTAAAATTTCTTTACTGCCATGTTAGTGGGGTCTCAGAAGAGAGAAGAATTTGTGCTTTCAAGTCATATTGTTTAACTTCAGAAACAAAGATTTCCTTTCAAAGAACATGATGTTATTCAAATGGCTACTAAGAGGTTTAAAAACAGATAATGTTCTTTAGAGTGACTCACAAATTTCCTGTTCTTAGAACATCTTTCCCCATAGGCTGATATTTTGTTACCAATTATAAGCCTATGACTAATTAGCATCTTTCCAGGTTTTCTCATCCAGGCTGTTTTCAGGAAACATGGAATAATAAAAGAAGGAAAGTGGTCTTGATATATACATGTCCCCAAATTCCAATCTCATTGTTTATATGAATTTGGGGTGGATTATCCTTAAAGTAAAAAGAGATTTGATATTCTTTCTCCCTCTTCTTTGAACAACCCATGATTCTTTCAGACCTTTGATTTAACACTTGGGTGCTACCAGAGAATTCAGCCATGCAGAAAATTATTTGAGTGCCTATTTTCTTGATTTTCCCAAAGATGGTAAACATTAGTACCATCCTAACTACACAGGAAATAAGTTAATTCATTATATACCATGGGTTAACTAAGGCTAACATTAAGGCTTAATTCTCTCTTGGAACCTCACATGAGAAGGGCTGCTAAAGACTTCTTTTCCACATGTCATTCATCAGGGGGCCCTTCAGCTGACTCCAGTTCCAAAGGAAACAAGAAACCTAGCTTTTTAGAGGGATTGCAGGAAAAGGGAAGAAAAGAGAAGGCCATTTACTGTAATTCATGATGGTCTTCCAGTGCCTTTTATATTCCATCTCTAAATGGTAGAGTGACTGAAAATATGCAACAGTTCAGTAAAAAGGAACTGATTTTCTCAGTAAGCCATGATTTTAGAAATCTCATTTGTTTCCATGACTCAAGGACAGTTTTCTTGATTGAAGAAAAAGAACTGAGTGTAATTAAAAAATGTGAGTTTTTACTCCTACTGCTACCTTTTCCTGTCTTCCACTCTTTGTGGGGCAAAATCTTCCTGACATCAAAGACTAGTGAACTACTTCAGTTCTATCAATACCTAAATGACTGTTTTTTTGTTTTGTTTTGTTTTAAAGATTTTATTTACTTATTTGAGAGAGCGAGAGAGAGAGCACGAGTTGGGGGAGAGGGCAAAGGGAGAGGGAGGAACAGGGTCCCCACTGAGTAGGGAGCCCAATGTGGGACTCTAGTCCCAGGACCCTGGGATCATGACCTGAGCCGAAGGCAGACACTTAACCAACTGAGCCACCCAGGCACCCCTCCCTAAATGATTGTTACATTTATTTTGAATAGCTCAAGGTTATGTGTTTTGGGATAACAGCTGTGGTGTAAAAACCATAAAGAATTAACTTCGAATTAAGTTATAAATACCTAACACTATGATCCACTTTCTAGTAGAATGCCACAGAACAAACCACTGATCAGTGTAAAATTTCAGATTATTTTAATTAATCCTAAACCATTTACTAATCTTTATGCTATCTGTTCCCCCAGAGAGCAGTTATTCTTTTTTTTAATTAAAAAAAAAGATTTATTTATTTATTTTAAGAGAGAGAGCATGAGCAAGGGAACGTCACAAGGAGAGAATCCTTAAGCCGACTCTCTGCTGAGCATAGGAGCCTGACATGGGGCTCAATCTCACGACCCTAAGATCATGACCCAAGCGGAAACCAAGGGTCTGACGCTCAACTGACTGCACCCCCTAGGTGCCCTGAGCCTTTATTCTAAAATAGATCAGATTCTTTTTCACTCCCATATTTAAAAATATTTAAAAGCTCTCTATTGCATAATGAACTTATTAGAGAATTCATGGCCCTTCAAATCTAGCTTTTGGTTTAAACACACTGCATACCCTTTGTATTAACTTACCATGTGTTTGCTCATGCTCACTCCTCCTCCTACCTGGAGTGCCATTTTCTACTTTCCCATGTGGCAAACTTTCATTAATCCCTCAACTGTCAACTCAGTATCACCTTTACTCATCTTCAAGAATAGAAAAATGGCAGGGTTCTCAAACTTGATTGTAAGTGAAATCACCTAGGCAACTTAAAAAAATAAAGAAAGAAATAATTTCTGGGCCCTCTACCCAGAAATTCTGATTTAGTTGGTCTGTAGTGTAACCTGGACATCAATATTTTTTTAAATGTTGCCAGGTGAATATAATATACACTCTAGTAGAATCCCTGCTAGTATGATTAAGAGCGCAGAGACTTTATCAGACTTGAATCTTAACTGTACCACAGTATTACTTTTTTGTTTTCTCATCTGTAAAATTGAGAAAATAATCATATTTAATTCTTAGGATTTTGCGAATGCAAGGTTAGATAATGCAGGTAGAGCTTAGCTTAAAACCTGCCATAATAAGGGAACACTAGCCTGGCTCAGTCAGTAGACTATGTAACCCTTGATCTAGGGATAGTGAGTTGGAACTCCCATGTTGGGTGTGGAAGCTACTTAAAAAGAATAAATAAATAAGAAATTAAAAAAACCCTGCCATAATAAATACTAGCCACTATGAATAGGTAAATTAGTTGTTCCCTCTGGGTCTTGACATTTATTATTATTTAAATTTATTATTTTTTAAAGATTTTATTTATTTGAGAGAGAGAGAAAGTGAGCACCAGTGGGGGGAAGGGGGAGAAGCAGAAGCTCCCACTGAGCAGGGAGCCTACTCGGGGCTCCATCCCAGGACCCCAAGATCATGACCTGAGCTGAAGGCAGACACTTAACCAACTGAGCCACCCATGCGCCCCTGACATTTATTATTTTTTAAATTAAAATTTAACTCAGTTACAATCTTCATCATACTGTGCTATGAAAAGTATTTGTTTGGTTCTCCATCCATGGATTATATCATCCTTAGGAGCAGCCTGGTCCTAGCAGTCGTTGCCCCCAGCTTTCTGGTCCGTCAAATTATCTCTTCTACACCTTATCTCTTAGACAAAATATAGTTGAAGACTTCATTCTCTCTCTGGTGGAAAAGTGCAGAAGCCTTGTTTGTTTTAATTTTTTATTTAAATTCAATTTAGTTAACATATACTGTATTATTAGTTTCAGGGGTAGAATTTAGTGATTGATCAGTTGCATATAACATCCAGTGCTCATTCCATCAAGTCAGAAACCTTTTTTAGCTGTCTCCCTTCACTGAGGCACTTCCCTGTCAAATGTCTGGAACAGTGATTTCTCCCTTTTTCCTCTGTGCTGCTGGGTACTTTGTAAAAACTGTTATATAGGAACCCATTCTTTTTATTTACAAGTTCAATTCTACTTTAGACTATAAGCTGTCTGAAGGCAAGTTCTATGTCTTTTTTCATTTGCACATCTGGCTTCTTGTGTCTGGGAACATAGTAGGTGCTTAGTTTGTTGGAAGAAAAAAAGGAAGAAAGAAATTTGGAGAGAAGTAGATAGTTTCCTAAGTCTACTTTAAAGTATGATTGAAAGCAGTCTTCAAAAATATCTGTTTTAAGAATTTAGATAGAACAGAAGGCAAATGTGCATATGGAGAAAATCTCAGACAACATAAATTCATAAATCATGGTGTAGCTGTCACAGACTGAGCTGGAGGAATTTTTAAAGATTGAGGACGAATACATTAATAATTTCCTGAGCTCTTCAATACAGTATTCTAATTCTCTGCCTATTCCTCTCCTTCCCTATTCCTTCCATGTTTGCTACTAAACTAAGCAACTATTATGTCATGTCTTAAGATCAGAATACAATAATTGGGTTAATTTCTTACACATAGACTATTGGATCACAATATTCCTTGGAAAAGAAAAAGTTGAGGAAGTAAATAGAAATATTTAAATTCTCTTTGCCAGAATGCTGATGAAGAATGCTTCAGGGGGATATAATAATAATGCTGTGAAGAGATATGACTATATAAAGATGCTAAAAAGAAATCAGAATTTAATCTGTGTATTCTTTATGATTAAATGGAAAATTAAAATCAGCTTAATAGTCATGCTGTTCAAGTGTTTTGTGGCATCTTAACAGCATACTTCAAATCTAGTACCAAACTCATTATACAATATTTCAAATATCTAAATTTTGCCATAACCATAAGATCATTAAAGTGTACGTTGTCCTTCCCCTGTGGGAATTATATACCACTTCTTATTTATTTGCCTTGGGGTATGTTTCAAAGTACTTAGTATTACTATTTATGATTCACAGTAGATAAAATAAAAATGAACTACAGTCTCCATTACTTGTAAAATTTAGACAATGTTATATTTTATATTTCTATTCTTTTGTTTTCTTTTAAAAGAAAGAACATTTATCTTGTTTCTTTTTACAGAAGTGATGAAAGCTAATTATTTAACATTTTAAAAGCAAATAAGGGCAAAACAAAATAAATAAAAATCTCATATAATCTCATGACCCAACAATACTTTGGTATTTTACATTTTATTTTATTATTTTATATTTTATTTCAGCCCTTTTTTCTATGTGAAAGGACATTAATTTAAAAGTAATAACCTGCAGATATTGTTATATACCTGTAAGTTCAAATATTAAAAGTATTTGTGCAGCCTAACTTTTGTATTCATTGGTTGCTTCAACGGAAGTTGGGGACAGAAGTTGGGAAAAAGGGATAAAACATGTATTATCTTAGCATCCTATCCAGAAACCTTCCACAACAGTTTTTGAACAAATGAGTTGAGAATGAGAAGGAACTGGAATCCAGCTGCTACATGAAAGCTGGAAATGCAGGTGGGGGGTCAGGTTGGCTAATGTCAGAAATAGCAGAATCAGGGCGCCTGGGTGGCTTGGTCGTTAAGCATCTGCCTTTGGCTCTGGTCATGATCCCAGGGTCCTGGGACCGAGCCCCGCATTAGGCTCCCTGCTCGGCAGGAGCCCTGCTTCTCCCTCTCCCACTCCCCCACTTGTGTTCCCTCTCTCGCCGTCTCTCTCTCTATCAAATAAGTAAGTAAAATCTTAAAAAAAAAAAAAAGTAGCAGAATCAGAAGCAGGAAGAAAGGGGAGATGCAAAGGTGAGCCCCATAGGTTGGAACAGGAAGGGCCAGAGAAGCAGATCCCAGACAGATAAGGGAGCCCAAGAGATCTTACATCTTTTCTTTTATCCTATCCTATTTGATATTAACTGCAAAAGAGAGCACAAGAGACAAACTATCCTCTTTCACTGTACAGATTAAAGTGCAAATACTCTAATCACTCACTCCTCACCTCTACACTGTCTTTAGTTTTGAAGACAAAGTTTCATTATTCTGAATGGTCAAGAAAGGTCAAACTTCAAGCCAAGATTGGGGAGAGGTGTGTGCCCCACTGGGATAATTGATACTCCATGCTTTTGCAACTCTGTTGCCTATTTCTTCTTTTATATTAATATTTCATCTAATAAACTAGAAATCCCATGAAGGGGCTACTGTGAGCCCTATTTTACATCCAAGGAAAAGGAGGTTTAGGAGAATTAAATCATTTGTTCAAGCTTACACATATAATGAAGAAGCCCAAATTGAAATTGACCAGGAAGGATATTGTATGATTTTTAAAATCTTTGAAATCATCAAGATGAATTCAGGAATATTAAATGGGAACTCTCTAGGTTTTAAGGTTGTGAACAAAATCCCCTAATGGGAAGAACAATTTCACATCAGATATGTAGAACTCATTTCCTCAAGATTTGGAGTCATCTAAGAAGATAATTTGTTCAAGAAAGATTGCCGTATGAAAATTATAGATTTTTGGATACATTTTTAACTTCTAAGCCTTTTTGTTCTTGGGGAAAAGAAAGTTTTGTACTTTCACAAAACAACTCTGTGAGGCAGTATAGTAGACCAGAAAGTGTGGGCCTTGGAGACAAAGGGAACAGCATCATTAATTATCTATAGGGCACATTGATGTTTCTGAGTCTATTTGAATTTTGACGTTCGTATAAGGGGATAATAATTCCTTTCTCATAAACTTGCAGTGCTAACTAAATGAGATTATGGTTTATGAAAAGCTGTCTAGAAATGTTGGCTGCAGTTAGAAAACTATTACTATACAGTGAAAAAATCATTCTTACAAAAAAATACCAGATGTTATTCTTGGTTGCATTTCAAAGAGCACTAAATGTGGTTGCATCCTCAGGGTGATTGCTTTGTAAACCAGGTGTGAAAAGGAAGTACTTAACCAGAGTTTCAGCCAACTCATAAAATTCTAGACCAACTCAAGATACAATGTGGACCTGGTATCTATCTGTTGTTTGGGTAAATCATAATTTAATTCCTATTTGCTGCTAAACAAAATAGACAAAAGCATCCATTATTGCTTATTTATTGATGATTTGTCTGCTCCCTGTATAATTACAGCATCTCAGTTGATTATCTCTACATCCTAGCTTGGAATAGCCCAAAATGAATGTCTTTAACCTTAGCCAAATATTGAAAAAAAATCAGTAGAAAAAGCAGAGTCACTTTTACCTGGATACTTAATTAACCTTGTACTATATCTGGCTGATCTTTGCCTTCCTAAAAAGTTCTTGACCACAGAATAAAATCTGAGCTCTTTAAAGATCTTTACAAATCAATCTCTGCTATTTCTGACCCATATTTTCTCCTCCTCCCTACATGTTTCTAATTTCTCGTCACAATAGCTTCTCAGAGTCCCTAACCTTTTCCTTCTTTCTTTGTTGGTTGTCACATCACCTGCATCAGGTCATCCTTTTTCTTTCAGACTTGCAGGAACATCCCATTCCAGTATGGGATCTGGTTTCTTGACTAACTATCAAGGGGCCAGCTGACCCACCATGGGGAGAACCTTGACTGATAAAAAGGAGAAATAATTTTTTTTTTCCTTTTTCTCACTTGTGGAGACTCTCAGGTGTGGCTTATCTGGAAAGGTACCAAGCAAACGTGCTTGCTGAGTGATTGCTCTGTGTCTTCACTTGAGAAGCTGTAGCTATTATAATGCATTGCATCACCTTATATCACATTTTCCCTTGCCTTTTTTTTTTTTTTTGGTCACTTTTAAGGTCTTGAGCTTATACCTCCCACTGAAGAGTTATAGCTCTTTAATTCTTACTTCAGCTTCTACTTGAAGATCCAGGCTAAAACATTACTGTTCCTCAATCCACCACACTCTTCCATACTTCCATGTTTTGTGTATACTCTGCTTGGAATGTTCATCCGTTCTCCATAATTCTTAAAGCTCCACTTCATTTGCTAGCATCTCTGGGCTCTCAGGGCAACTGACACCTCCATTACTACTAAAGCACATGTCATGCTATTTTGTATACATGTAGTGATGGGCCAGTCTCTCTTAACAGACTGTAATCTCCTTGAGGACAGGAAGGTTGTCTTATTTTTCTCTGTATTTCTAGCACTCAGAATGGTACCCGTATGGAACAATGGTGCTACATAAAGTAGTTTAAGGAATGAAGTGGACTAATTCAGTTCTGTGCTTTTTTTTTTTTTTTTTTGGTTTCTTTTGAGTGTGATGATCTAATGCTAAGGTATTTTAGAATTATTTATCACTGGAAATGTGTTGTATTATTATCTTTATTTATAACATAAGGAGCCTGGAAGCCTCTTTGACCTGGAACCAAGGGGAAAATGCAATCTAAATGATTGCATTTGTCAGAACTTTCTGACAAAATCTCTTACTGATATCTGCGTGACACATGTTTCTACAATTCCTATTTAAATCTAGTTTCTTTTGGACAAATTAGTTAAAGTGATCTGTGCATCTCTAGATGGTGTTGCAGTAAAACCCTCTGTGTTGTGTGCAGTCTTCTGGAATGCCCGACAAATTAGGATTCCACAGCTGATTTAAGGACAAAGCATGGCGTTGTTAGAACAATGGCCAATTCAAATGGGTTTATGTGAGAGTCTGGAGGTTAGAAATTTAGGAAGACTTCAGTGGGGTTGCGGAAGTATTTTGTATTATTTAGGTAAGCATTAGGAGTCTGGAATTATAGAAGCTCTAGAATTGGGTAAAGCCTACCATCTTGAGTTTCCTTATCTTGTATATAGTATTCCGCAGTGATTCTTTCTATTTCTCCCCCTTTCCCTATGTTGATGTGTAGAATCTATGCAATCTGGATATTTTCCGATTGTCCCAAAGATGTTGGACAAGAGGGACCCACAACCAACATGCTCTAGTAAATACCTTTATGAACAGATGCTAAAGACCATGAAATGTCAAGAAATAACAGAAAAATATGAACACAGACCTGCTGGCATCACCCCTTTCAGATATAGTGCGGTGAGGGCTCTCTAGGAAGAAAACAGTTTTGCACTTTAGATGATTTCTCACCTTTGCCTCCATCTGTTTCCACTTTTGTTGAAATACTCATTATATATTAGACTGTCTTAGGCACAAGACCATTTCCTGAAAAGAGAGCCATTTCTCACATAACTCCTCTGGGTGACTAAGATAATGAAGATTTAACAGTGGTAGCTGAGACTGGCAATTCAACAGTTAATGCCTGGTGGCATAAAACATCCCATGGAGATGAACAACTGAGTGAGAATTTCAGCATATTGGACTTTGGCAGCCATAGAGTGCAGCAAATGAGCCTCCTGACATATGAAGGCATCCCATTTGATTTGACATCAATTGAAAAGTCTAAAGAATGTTCTAAACCTACGCAATCTCTTTTCCTGCAGAGATAATATCGCATCATTTCTGAGGGGAGTAAAAGTTTGTTTTGTGCACTTTTTAAATTTAAGAACTCAGACATAAGTTCTTATAATTTGAACAGTTCAGCAGAATGTTCATATAAAAGGTTGGAAAGCTTTTTTCCCCCTGTTGTCTCCTTTAGTTATTACTCTTGAGAAGCCACTTTAAGAGAAAGACCTTTCTTTTCTCTTTTCAAGATAAAGACTCAAGCCCCAAGAATCTGCTAAAATAAATTATTTCACATAACAATTTATTCAGAAAAGAAACACATGTGAAAACTTCTTAATCTTCCACAAAGCTCTCCTATTCCCATTTAAAGGAAGTATTAAAGTGTAATAATAAGGAGTTGGAGCCCAATAAATTGTGACTGTTAGGAGAAAAATATAAAAGCAGAGGTTTATTCTAGGTGGTTCCATTTCAGAGCTTCCTTTTTAGCAGCACTGTTTTTCATGTCTGTGCTCATGTATTCACCAGAAAGCTTTTCTCCATCTCTTCTGTCTGGCCGCCCTGTCTTGTTTCCTTTTTAAATTGAACAAGACTGAAGTGGAATGCGTCCACCTTCTCTGAATGCCCACTTTCACTCCTGGATCTCCACCTGTTTTTAAAGGAATGGCATTATCCTCACCCACCACCATTCAAGGAGCCATCCTGAGGTCCCCTTCTCTGTCAGACTGCCTCTCCAAATAGTCACCCTTCTCAATAACCACCATTCTCATGTGTGGTCTCACCTTATTCTTCAAGCCACTGTGCTCTTTCAGGCCATTCTTGTTTTACACATAAATCACTGCTGTGGTCTTTTAATTGACTTCACCTCATCTGATCCAACTTTCATTGCTTCTCATGGCTTATAGAAGGAGATACAAAACTCTCTACTTTTCATTAACCAACCCCACTGCTTATGGAACTTCATGATTCCTCATTTCTGGCTAGGCAGTTCTATTGATGGTTCTCCCAAAGCGTGATGCTATTCCAGGCACTATTTAAAGCACTTTTCACATATCTTTTAATTCAGTTCTCACAATGGTATAGTGAATAAGAGCTGGCTGGTTGCATTAGGTATTGAACTCGGGCAAGTAATATAATTCATTGTATGAATGTGGGCAGATAGTGTAACTGCTCCATGTGTTTGTTTCCTCATCTGTAAAATGTGGATAGTATCTACCTCATTGAGTTATTGCAAAGATTTAATGCAGGCATGTATTAACAGCACCTAGCCCGTGAGGTATGCTCAGTAGATGTTGGCTGTTAGTATCATATCATCATATCATATCATATCATATCATATCATATCATATCATATCGTATCATATCATACAGAAGGAGATGCTGAGGCACAGACAGGTTAAACAATTGTCGAGTTGCTATAACCAGTTGGGTGAAGTTGGAGTTTGAACCAAATCTGACTTTAGAATGCACCTAAGTGTTATATTATGCAGGTTCTCTTTACACCATTTATACCTGCAATCTCCCCTCAATCACATTTATTTATTTATTTATTTATTTATTTATTTGAGAGAGAGACTACACAAGCAGAAGAGGAAGGGGCAGAAGGAGAGGGAGAAGCAGACTCCCCACTGAGCAGGGAGCCCCAACATGGGGCTCTGAGATCATGACCTAAGCTGAAGGCAGACACTTAACTGAGCTACCCAGGTGCTATCCCCCGCCCCCCTTGCCCCCACCCCAGTCTCTTTTCTTTAAAGAATAACTTCGACCTCCAGAGGATTATTAGTAGCTTCCCTTCCTCTGCTCTGAGATGTCATGGAAATTGTGGAGAGGGAGAAGCTGGCCCCAGTTTGTGCCTCTGGTGACTTCTTCTTGACTCCTGGCCAGGAGTCTGTGATTGCCATCTGTTGATCCCTCCTGCACTCTAAGCACTTTGGATGAACACTCCTGGTTTGGGCAGAGAGTATAAATCTCTCAGGAATAGGATGCCTCACTGAAGGAAGCAGGGAAGTGCATTTTTTTTTTCATATCACAAAAAAGGCTTCTAAAGAGGCTCAAAGCTGGCTGACAGCCCCAACGCCCACCCCCTCTGGTGAAAGAGGCCCAATCTCAATGCATGGGTCATATTCACGGCTTGAAGATCTCTTTTATACTTCTGACTAGTCAGTTCCCAAACAGGGAAAAACCCTTGCAATTCATGATTATTAACACAGGAACAGGTAAAATGGTTTAGGCCGAGAAAGGTCCCTAGAATGTGGGAGGAAAGAAAAGAAGGATCTCTTCTGTGCTAGACACTATTCCACACATTGTCATAAATTAATTAATTCAGTCCATAAAAATTTGATGAATACCAATGTGCCAGGAAGGCCTGTAATAGGTCCTGGGGTGCTGGGATTCATTTGACGACATATTCCTTGCCCTCATGGAGTCTAGGATCTAGCAGAAGGAAAGATGTAGGAAAACATTTTGTATATTCTTTTCCTCAATTCCTGAGAAGCAGGAATGCATTTCCAGTTACCAGTGTAGAAATTGAAGCCCAGAGAAGCAAGGTGTCTTGCTTCATATTGCAGGTCCATTAAGTTAAGGAGCAGAGTTTCATACCCAGTTCTTTCTAGACATTAATTTTCATGTCCTTCTATTTGTCACAGAATCTCTTCTGCCATTAACTTGTTGGTTAACTTTGAGGCCAGCATTACTTAAACAGTAAATTTCAGAGGCAAGCTTGTGAGATTTTGACTTATATTGTTCTTTAGGAAATCTGCCAAATCCTTTCATTCAACCTACTAAAAATTCTGAACATCAGAGTTTTGAGTATTGACTCTCTTGCTTAAAGCACCAGGCATAGTAGGCACAATTATTTCTGAGTAACTCAATAACAGTTAAAGTTTTTTCCACCCAATCCCTTAAGAGGATATATATATAGATTTAAAATAAAATTAGTTCCAAGTTAAAAAGTGGCTCAAATGCTGGTATTTAATGCTTCTCTCAGCCCCAGCAAAGAGATTCCCAGTGAAATGCCCTAAGGGGTATAAAAATGGAGACCATTTTGTATCTACCGAGGAGAATAGGAAAGGATGTGTGTTAGAATAGGCTTGAGAAGGGTTCTCTTGAGCTTGTTTGCATGTCTGTCACAAAGATTTATTCCTCACTTCTCTCTTCCTTTAAGTCTTTGCTGGGATATTACTTTCCCAATAAGATCTTATTATATTCAGTATTTCCTAGCCCCTTTCCTCTGATGTTACATTTTTTTCTTCCCTGTTATATTTTTTCTGTGGATTTTATATTTTTTATTTTTTAAAGATTTACTTATAGATTGGGGGGGAGGGGCTGAGGGAGAGAATTCCAAGCAGACTGTGCTGAGGGCAGAGCCCGACATGGGGCTTGATCCCATGACCCTGAGATCATGACCTGAGCTGAAACCAAGAGTTGGACACTCAACCAACTGAGCCACCCAGGCGCCCCTTCTCTGTGGATTTTTTAAAAAAATCACCGGCCATACTTTAAACTTAGCTTTATTGTTTGTTTATTGTCTCTCTTCCTGTTTTGCACCTCTGGAACATAACCTCCATAAAGGAAGATTTTTTTTTCTCTCATTTTCTATTGCTATATCTCTGTTGACTAAAATAGGTCCTGGTACTAAGTAGGCACTCAATCAGTATTTCTTAAATGAATGAATCCCTGTTTTACTGATGAGGAAACTGAGGTTTGAGAGTATTATACTCTCATTCTGCCTATTTTATGTTCATCATTATGTTTCTGAGATCTCTGCCTGTTGGTATACACAGATCTAATGAATTCTTCTCAGATAGCACAATATTATGTAATTTGAATATAGCAATTTTATTTTTCTATTCCCCCACAGATGGGCATTTAGGCTGTTTCCAATACTAATTGTAACAGCTTGGCACTAGGTGTTGAGTGAGGTGTTTCTAGTTGGAAACACCAGAAATTCCAGAAAAGCAGAAATCAGCCAAGACCTAAAGCTAAGGACAAAAGGAACTAAGTCCTCCACATTCTGTGTGGATGGAACCATCAGCCACAGGTACCACCTGCCTCTCTGCAGGGTGGGCTCTCCCAACTGGGTATAAGAAGAGGTATGGGGGAAAGGAGGTGGCCTTGTGGGGGAATACTGTGTTCACAAAGAGAAGCTCTCTTCTCACCTACTTGTGTGTGTGTGTGTGTGTGTGTGTGTGTGTGTGTGTGTGTGTGTGTGTTGTGGGGTGGGGGTAGGTGTCCTTTTTCTGAATTCCAGAGAAAGAGTCCATAAGGAAATTATTTACAAAGTTCTGGGGTGCCCAGACTGTCCACCCTATACTACACTTTGAGCTCGGGAGCATCTCTTATGAAACTTGCCAATGCCCTGGGATGTTGGAGAAAGGGGCAGGAGAGAGAACAGATTCAAGAGAAGGGACATCAGGAAAGCAACTGGAATTTCCTCCAGCCAGCATGGCAAAACTATGCTTTTGTTTATTTTAGGTGAAGGAGATATTTCTTTGTCAGTCATTTAAAAATTTGAGTTGAAATTTGGTACGTTCTGTGTTGGTCTTTCATCTTTCATCATTGATTTGAAAGTTGTTTTCTTTCTTCTTAGTTTAACCATATTCTCCTAATGTCCCAAAGTTTCAAACAAAAGGGTTGATGTCAATGATTGTGTGAATGTGTGATTGTGTAATTGTTACTTCATGTTACTTTAAAATATACAATGAGGAAAAGCATGCTGTATTCAAGAGCTCCACTGGAACAGAAATAATTTTGATCATTTATAACAAAATAGTTTTACTTGAGGGCTTGAATAAATTAGACACCTAGAGTAATTTTTATTTATTTATGTATTTAAAGTAATTTTTAGAGATATTAAGAACAGTGTCTAAGCTGCCTTTAAAACGTCCTGAGTAGGGTTTATTTTTATAGTTAAGAATACCACACTTTAATGTACATTTGAAGTGATTAAAAGCATCCGATCATAATGTAACACCAAGACATCACTTATATATGATTTAGTTAATCAGGCACTTCCCATTAGGCATTATTACTTGCCTTCCAGACATTGATGGTGTCATTTCTGATTTGATCATATCTTCTACCCAGAGTCTCTCCATTTAGAATGTCTTATCATCATTATGTTTTTCTCTAGAGCTGGGACATCAACGTTCGTGAATGTTTTTTGAAAGACTGATTTTTTATTAAAGCTGTACTGAACTGAAATCATGCATTTAAAGGTTCTGGCTCTTCACCCTGTGGTTTCTCCTCACTCTTTTCTAAAACTGCTTATTGCATATTGTGTTTGAATTGGTTTTCGTTGCCCAAGTTTTGATTAAGTAAATGCCATAGCTAGAAATTAAATTAGAAGCACTTATCAAATTGCAGCCAGGTGATATCGATCTTTAAATGTAACCTATATATTCAAGGCAGCATGCAGGGTGTGGGCTTGCTATCTACGAAATGAGCTTAGTAATAAATTGGGTATGCTACATTCCTCATCATGCTTTTATCATCCATTAACCAATTCCTAAAAAAGTGGGAGGGGGATGGGTGGAGAAAGGGTATGAATGCTGCAGTTTTGAATGTACAGTATTAGCGAAGAGGAGAGGGCATTGCCTTAGCCCTTTGTTTATAGTTCCTCCTTAGGAATTCTTTCCTAAGGGCATTTCTCTACTGCCCATTATCAGAGTGTAGGGTGTCTCTAACTTAAATGCATGCACGTCAAGTTGGTTCTTCTCGGGAGAAATGCTACTGCAGGCAGAATTTTCTTTACATCACCTCTCCTTGTGGATTTTTGTCCAATCACGAGGCATTAGAGGA
Organism: Callorhinus ursinus; assembly: GCF_003265705.2. Taxonomy (NCBI): domain Eukaryota; kingdom Metazoa; phylum Chordata; class Mammalia; order Carnivora; family Otariidae; genus Callorhinus; species Callorhinus ursinus. The sequence continues at coordinate 27,281,474 of NW_027397086.1, read as the reverse complement.
GCGGCAGCTAATACTCTCCTACCAGCCACTTGCCCATTGCCTTCAATTAGGGAGAACAGGTGTCCCACCAGACAGCTGTAAATGCTGAGGGGGCATCAGCAGCTGCCAGGTTAGCGCCAGGACTTGGCAAATGAATGGCCAGATTGCTGTCCGAGGGCACCAAGGTTTAGAATTTCCCAGGCAGGGGCAATTATCTCCAACTCAGAAAGTGAAAAAAAACTTCTGTTGAGGCTTTCTCCCTTATGGGGAGAGACTGCCAGCAGAGAGTGAAGTCTCGAATTAATTGGATGTCAGCCCTGACTGCTGTCAGAAGAACTGTGATAACTGGGTCATTCTTACTTTAATCCTGGCTAAGGAAATTGGGGGATTAAAATAATTGCCTGGATATTTCTCGGGCAAGTAAGAGTAGTAACTGAGGTTCACGGATAAAGCTGATCTCTTAGCTAAATCTTGTCTTATTTTCACTTCATTCTCTTTCTTTCTCCTCCCCACCTCCCCTGCTCTGCTCCTTCACTCACCTGAAATATTGGATAGTAGTGAAAAGAGCTTTAGCGTTAGAAACATTTGGCTTATATCCCCAGTTTTCTGCTTATTAGCTGGTGTGATTTTGGGCAAATTGCTTTATTTGTTGCTCCTTCATTTTCTCATCTACCAAATGGGTTGTTGTGAGAATGAAATGAGTTAAATGATACAGTCTTGCACCTCGTACATTGTTGGCACATCATCATGACTAATTCCTTTATCCTTCCCAATATGATTTCTCCATTTTATTTACCCTGGGACTTCACAGCTCTAGTCTACAAAGCTTCAAAGCTTGTTTTGATGCCCTGAGAACACCCTGGGTTGTTAAAATAATCAACCACATCAAGCACTGTTCAACTCCAGGCCAAATTAACTCTATAGCTATTTTGTCGTTTATTGACTAATTGGTTGATTGATTGATTCATTGAGAAATTATCTCATAGGCAGCCCTGTATTCTGGATGCTGGCTGTATCAGGAGGTGGGGAAGAGGAAGTCTATTCAAGGAGGTAAAAGAGAGTTAAGTCTGGGAAGGTAGAAAATTTTCTTAAAAAAAAAAGTAAGACTAACTTTATGTATAATAACAATAAAATTCTACCCTAAATGATTTGTTTGGTAGTTTTATATTCCTATCTCTTTGTCTTTCTCAAGGTAGGTGTCTTCATGCTGTAGACAGCAGGGTGTAGAAATTATGAGCACAGACACATAAACTCTAGTCTAGAACTAGATTTACTGGTTCTGTAATTCAGGCTTAGTCGTTTGCTGGTTATATGACCACAAGCAAGTAATTTAGCCTCTCTGTGCCTCATTTTGCTCTGAGGTCTATAACTGGTAATCACCTGATAGGGTTGTTATGAGGATTAGATGGGCTAATATATGTAAAGCATTCAGAACAGTGCTGGGCAGACAGCCCTAAGTGTTAATAGTTACCCCTGGAAGTATTTATAGCACTGTAAAGCAGTGTCTTAACCCATGATCACACAGCATCTTTTCTGTATTCTCACTGGTTCAGAAGATTTTGTCCCGACTTACTTTAATTTGTATTATAAAGCAAGAGTATATGGAATACTCGCTTTTGAATTTTATACTTGGTCTTGAGATTCCTATATGCCATCCTTATCCCCCTCTCTGGCTCTCCTCTATTAAGAATTGCTGAAAAATAAGTGAATAGAAAATAATATTGGGTATTTGGTGGTCTGTGGAGGGTGGCTAGTGATATAGCTAAAAGCTGAAATGATGGAATGAAATTGGCTGGATTATTCCTGTAAGAACTTTACCAACACTAATGAAATGCAGTAGACCCATTTCCCTCTACAAAACACATCTGGTGCAATTTCCCCTTTGGCCATAAATTTCTGCAGCCACAGACAGCTGAGCAATAAATTCATTATTTAATATTTTATAGTCCCCTGTTGGAAGGGGGTTCCTTCACATGATTATACTTGATGTGGAAAAAAAGAAAGACAACGTTCCTATTCAGTTTTAATCCGTTTGCTTCCCTCTGTGATATATATAATGCTTAGGTTATTTTTATATACTTAAGAATAATGGGATAATTAAATAGAGTTTTAATGATTTTAATTCTCCTTGTCTTTATGAAATTGTTTCTCTTAATTGTGTTGAGTTTGAGAAAATGAAGGCATATATTTTATGTGGTTAATGTAGCTATTTTTATGATTTGTAATTATGGCATAGGTAGCTCTAACCCCTCCAGACTCACACATACTCACTAATCACATTTTCAGGTGCAGTATTGCTTAGGGTCAGGGGAAGGATTTAACTGTTCTGTCTTGGCTATCATGTGCTCTCCCTGGAAGTGGTCCATGGCAACAGGTTGGAGCCGATGGAGTTAAATGTTATTCACCGAGTTCTCTCTTCTTTTATGTGGAATTAAAACTCCCACTCTAATCATTCTTTGTCAGTTTTATTTAATTTTAATAATTTGAATCTGCAGTGCCTTCATTTCCACAACTTCCAAGTTTCATTTAGAATTCCTTACAGTAAGCTGTATATAGTGATGCCCCAGTAAATGGATCTCTGGGGGGAAAACGCCCTGTTGTAGCATATGCCTTCATGATATAAATTCTCCCATCACCACTGATTTCAAGATACCAATATAACATCACTGAATGTGAAATTCGGAAGAGGTGTGTACATTTGGTGTTCGAGAGCCAATGAGGCAGCTCCAGTACACCATTGCCTCTGTAATTAACAATAAATGCTCCCATCACCACTGATTTCAAGATATCGATGTAACATCACTGAATGTGAAGTTGGGAAGAGATGTGTAAATTTGGTGTTTGAGAGCCAATGAGGCAGCTCCAGTGCACCATTGCCTCTGTAATTAACAGCATATTTTACCCAAGAAGATGAATGAGTATTCCAAAGTTATTCTACACTAGGTGAAAGACATTCAGTGTGTGTGTGTGTATAAATCTGTGTGTATGATATATTTTATGTCTGTGTGTGTGTGTGTGTGTGTGTGTGTATCTGTCTGTATAGCTATATCTCCTTTCCTTTTGTAGCCAGAATTTTAGGCATTTTGATTTCCTTGGCAACTGAATATCATGTGATTGCAAGTGAAATCCAATATAACAGCTTAACTCCTTTGGATAAAATCTAAATGAATAAAGAGATTAGGTATAAAAACTCTCCACAATTGGAGAGATGCCTTCTTCTCAGGTTGCTTTTCTAAGCCAGGTGTTCTTAGATTAAAAAGAAGAAAACCTAGCATTGTTCCGTTAACCTGGTTTTTAGTTTAACTGTATTTAAATGAATGAAAGGTCTAATCAAAGAGGAATCTCCCTTTACACTTCCTGAAAGCAGACCCAGATTGCTGTAAATTATGATTTTTTCTTCTTCTTCCTCTTCCTCTTCCTCCTCCTCCTCCTCCTCTTCCTCTTCTTCTTCTTCTTTATCATTCCAATACCGCTTTCTAGGGAACTTCTCTTAGGCTGGGCATAGTTGGGAAGCTTTCAGGGTCTTGACAATTCTGTCTTTATTACCTGGCATACAAAGAAGTTGTGCATGGGACCTGGTGGTATTCAGCTGGCTGCAGTTCTGTGTGCATAATCTCCCATGTACTGAGGCCTTTGGACTTCTCTGAAATTCGGTTTGGCAAACGTGCTGCCATTGACATGATGGCAGAAGTAAATGAACAGGCTCTGCTCCACTGAGAAACCGGACCTGGTGGAACATTGAGGCTCATTTTTATTATCAAGAGGTATTACAATGTCAATAGGGTGGGCGACCTGACTTTAGGACCCAGGGCAAAATGAAAATGTGGGGCCCCTTGTTAAAAATTATAATTTCAAGGTAGTGACAGCAGAGTATTAAACCATGTGTGGGGCCTTTCCAAGTGCAGAGCTCTACATGACTGCACAGGTTGTAAGCTCATGAAACCAGCACCGGATGTCACCACAGGTCCTCTGCATCTTCTCACCATGCCATGGAGTTGTCATGACAAAGGGGCTGGAGAGCTTCAATAGGGACAAGATATACCTGGGTCATGGGATGCCTCCATCAACATGGACAAGAAAGTTTCTAGTCCTACAATGAAAAATGGGAGTCAGCTTTTCCTTCCAGAAGACACCCTAGACAGAAAAAATATACCACAGTAGAATGATCAGTCAGAAGAAATACAATAAAAAGGAAGTTGGTACAATATAAAGTCCAGGGGGTCACACTTGGGCTTCCCTGGCCAAAAGGAGTCAGAAACCTTAAAAAAGTTCAGTAAGAACAATCTACCTAGTCCACTCTGTAAACAAAAATGACTAAGCAAAAAAAAAAAAAAAAAAATTATTTTCTGCCAGGATTCCTACAAAAGCAGCACTAAAACAAAAGACTATAAAATCTGTGAAACTGGCTGCTGACTTGGTGGAAAATGCTTAATTAGCAACATCTAGAGGTTAAAATACAGTTTAGACTCTCTTTTAAAAAAAAGTCAACATCCTCTTTATGACCAGTGTATTATACAGATCTACTGTGAATGATTATTCCTATGGTGAAAAGGTTCTCCAGAGCAGAATTGTGTCAAAAGTCCCACTGTCACTTAAAAATGTAGAGTTGACAGTTCTTATTCTTCTACCTGGAAATGAATGACAATTAAGGATGGTGCTAGAAAATGTAGAGACAGGAAGTGGTAGCTGTCTGAGTGAGAGTCTGGATACCAGAGAGGGTGAAAGGGGGAAGGGCTCTCATGTGGTGAAGCTTGTCTAGAATTGAACAGGGTGTTAAGAAATAACCAGGTCCATTGCAGACCTTGGTTCTTGGACTTGTTAAAAAATAAACCAAGGCGTGTTAAAAACTGTGAGTTTATTTGAGCAAAAATTGATTCGAATCTGGCAATGCCAAACTGGAAGTGGTTCGGGGTGCTCTGTGGACAGGATGGTGTGGAGGGAAGACATGTGGAGAAAGTGGGGAAACAAAAGGAAATTAGTTGATTGGCTATAGCTTAAAGCTTAGTTGTGATTGGTTGTCCCTAGCATTTAGATTTAATAACCTTGAGGCATTTACAGGTTTAAGATTTTTGGTTTGCGTAGGTAGGCTGCCAAGTCATTAGGGCCATACTAGTCCAGTGGCCTCCTTGTTTAATTTAACAGACTGTATTTCTCACACTACATACCATAGGTGGTACAGTTGTCTTCCCTGGCTTCAGCAAGATCCTTGAAGCTGAGGAGTTGTAAGCTCTGGCTCTAGCACGTAGCTCTTTTCTGAGCTGCAGACTCAGACCTCATCTCTCACCACACCCCCAGTCACACTGAGCTGTGGTGGGACTTGGATTACACCATGCCTTTCCACTTGCTCTTCTCTCTGCCTAGAATTCCATCTTGGGCACTATCCACCAACACCTCCACTTCACTGCCTTTCTAACTTACTGAATCCTTCAGATCCTTCTAGACTCAGTTCAAACATAGTTCTTCCTGGAAACCTAACTCACTTCTCTTTCTGATTTTTATGCCCTTTCTCTAGCATCCCCCGCCACTTCCTTCTTTCCTACAGGAGAAATTGTTTAATTGATTAATTAATTTGTTTCCTTCCCCCAAACAAGAACTCCTCGAAGGGTCAGGACCAATCAGGTCATGTTCTTACTATATTTTTAGTTCCTTATTAGCCCAGTGCCTGAAGCATAGTGTGTGTTCAATAATTACATGTTGGATGAATGAATACATAAATAATTAAATGGACACTAAAAATTTCAGAGGGGTAAGTGAAGGAGTGGTTTCCACATGCCAGGCTGTTCCTCTAAGAAAAATTGTTTTGGAGTGGTTAGTGAAGAGGTAAGAAGTATAAGCTCTATTTACATGTAGCTTAATAGTTAGTTACTATGGAGAACAGCCTCAGCTGGAGTGAACCTGGAGCTCATTTCATCACTGTCTCTGTGATGGGTGCTGGGAGAATTGTTTCACATTCTTATGCCAGCTTACCTCAATAGCACCTTTAATCATGACTCTGTTCTGGCTAAGAGTTCAGGGTACTCATATCTGGGGCCTTCTCATTCATTCACTCCCACTTCCCTTCAACACTGTTCTTTTTGCATCACTTTCGACTGCTTTCAGGAAATGGCTAGGATGGCTGAAGTGGCAAGAGTGGGTTCCTGCTGTGTGCTCTCCCTGCCCCCAGGGCCATGACTGGGGCTCTAGGAAGCAGCGTGGTTGGTGACTAGTTGGCTGCTGTCCGTTCTCCTTTCTCCTTCTCTGCTTGACACTGACTTTGGCTGCTCAAGTTTTTCTGGGGCAACCAAGTCCTCGGTTCTGGATTTACTCCCTGCTAAAATCAGCCCCAGAAAATGGGATCACCTGCCTCAACTGTGCAGTTGCTCTATAAGGCTAGATCAAGATGCCAAGTGGTAGGTAAATGAGAAAGTGATGGAGTAAGTTAAATGACTGATGAGACCCATGGTATCAGGGTCGCCTCTTGTGGCAACTCCTGCTTCTTGATTTCAGCACTGGCACAGGAATCTGGGCAGTGGACATGCAGGTGATTGGACAGCCAAGCATTTCCAATTTTCTTGTGTTCTTTCCATAGTGTGTTAGAAAGAAATATACTTAAAAGGAAATAAGATTTGTAAATCCCACAAGTTCTAAAAGAGGCAGATTATGAAAGTCCTACATTTTAGACTCATTGATAGCATCAAGAGCTGTTAACATGAGAAAGAAATTTGAAGAAAATTCAACCCCTTTATTTCTTAGATAATCATTATAATTAGCATTTCTCAAGAATTTACTGTATACCAGTAAGTATCATCTTTCTATTATCTCATTTAATCCTCAAAATAACTCTGAGAGGTAGGTCTTATTATTCTCATTTTAAAAATGAGGAAATTGATGCTCAGAGAAGTGAAATAAATTACTTGATATGATAGAACTAGTGGGTGGTGGAGCTAGAGTTAGGAATGGATAGGACCCTTAATTTTTACATCTGTAATAATATTAGTTGCTATTTATTACGGAGTGTACCAGACACTGGGGTTCGCCCTTCACATGCATGAAATCATCCAATCTCCATGACTGAGAGATAGACCTTTAATTTTTTTCAGGTTATCTCAATGTCTTAGTCTTAGAAGGTATTTTTGACAATATTATTTTCAGATCCTAGAAGGGACGGTGGGAAAGGTAATATGCCAGATTGCTTATTGGTATTTTGTAGTTTTCTTGCCCACTTATGTTCTCTCCCAGTATCACAAGGGATGGGAGGCTGGAACATTTACCAGAATCCTTGTTCAACCTCAGATTCCACAGAAAAAAGGAATTTGCAGAAAATATGCGGAAGGAAGAGAAGTAGAAGTCACTATCCCCCTTCATCCCATTTCCTACAATACCCCTCATTCACTCCACTCTAGCCCTCTTGACCTCTTTGCTGTTTCTCCAACACTCCAAGAATACCACACTGTTAGGGATTTTGCACTTGATTATTCTCCTACCTAGATGGATTTCTCCATCACCCAAATCTATCACCTCTTTCAGGTCTTCATTCAGATATCCCTTACTCACTGAACTCTGCTTTGAACACCTTATTTAAAATTGCAGAATTAATCCTGGTGCAATCCTTTCCATTCCTTACTTCAGTTTTCTTCACAGCACTGCTTGCCATCTGATACATATTTTACTTTTTAATTTATATCAATCTATTTCCACTAGAATATAAGCTCCCCAAAGACAGTAACTTCTGTCTTTTAATTACTGATGATTCCCTAGTCCAGGAACAGATCTGACACTCAATAAATATTTCTTGAATGGATGAGAATAAATAGTGCCCCTGACAGGTGACCATGGGTGGTGACTCTGTGCATGGGGCATGCTCCTGAAAGTCAACCACGAAAATCTCATTTGTTTGGTTCCAGAGCCTGCCGCTCCTGCTCTTCCTTGCCACCTTGATCTGTGAGGGCATCTGTGTAGGGTAAGAGATCCAATTCTCCATAAAAAATGCAGATGGAGTTATCAGGAAGGTTATGCACAAGCAGGGAGCCTCGCTCCGCCAAGCATTTGCATGATCTTTGTTGGGGCAGTCAGTGAGGGGCTGTCTACCCTGATGGGGAGGTGTATTTAATCACTGACATAGTTTTAAAAGAGAGCAGACTGACTTTTAGTTGTCTTTATTTATAATTTTTATAGAAAATGCAGCCCTTTATTTTCTTCATGGGAAGTGGACCACTCTCACTGCCTTACCTTGGTATACTACAGATAGCAGCACAAAGGTAGCTGAGGGTGTGACGCTGACCTCTAACTGGTGTGACCACAGTGATTGGGACCTCATAGTGGCAACACCTCCATCACTGAACACACAGGTCATTTGTAAGGAAGGTTAGTGCAGGCATTGACCCAGATCTTGAATTTGTTCAGTTTGTCTACTGTTTCCTTTTTTTAAAATTTTATTTTATTATGTTATGTTAGTCACCATACATTACATCATTAGTTTTTGATGTAGTGTTTGTCTACTGTTTCCTGATGACTCATCCTTATTTCCAGATCCTGAATTTTCATGTTGGGTGTATGGGTGGGGAGGGGAGAGGTTTCTGGGTGTATTATAGGGTTATCTATTGCTTTGTGACAAGTTACTCCAAAACGTAATGGCTTTAAGGCAACATTTATTATCTCAGTTTTTGAATGCAGGGAATCCAGACAGCTTAATGGGATCCTCTGATTCAGGGCATGTCATAGTGTTCAGTCAAGGTGCAGGCAGAGGCTGTGGTCTTTTCTCAAGATTCAACCGGAAAAACATCCACTTCCAAGGTCGCTCATGTGGTTGTTGGCTGGCCTCTTTTCCTCAAAAGTTGTTGGACTGAGGGCTTCATTTTCTCACTGGCTGTTAGCCAGAGGCCACTCTCAGTTCCTTGCCATGTGGGCCTCTTTCTAGAATATCTCACAATATTATAGAGTGAGCAAGTTAGAGGGCAAAAAAGAACACCAGCAAGAGAGAGGACTAGCAAGCCAGAAGTTGCAGTTTTTGTACTTAATCTCAGAAGTAATATCCCATCAATTTATTGTATTCTGTTAGTGAGAAGCAAATCGCTAGGTCTAGCTTATGCACACATGAGGAGGAGATTACATAAGGGTGTGAATTCCAAAAGGCAGGGATTACTGGGAGTTATTTCAGTTGCTGCCTGAAACATTGGATTTCTCCTTCAGTGATTACGCCACGTATTTTGAATATTCATGCTTTGGACCTTGGGAGTGGTACTTTCCTAAGCCAGATCCTGTTTTTGTTATATCTTATAGAAATCCTCGGAGGGGGGGATGAACCATGAGAGACGATGGACTCTGAAAAACAAACTGAGGGTTCTAGAGGGGAGGGGGGTGGGAGGATGGGTTAGCCTGGTGATGGGTATTAAAGAGGGCACATTCTGTATGGAGCACTGGGTGTTTTACGCAAATAATGAGTCATGGAACACTACATCAAAAACTAATGATGTAATATATGGTGATTAACATAACATAATAATAAAAAATAAAAAATAAATAAATCCCTTGAAACTTCTGGCTGATCAATGGGTTTATTTTCTGGGTTATAGTGAGGATGGATTTTTTTTTTCTGCTTTGAAATTTCAAAGGGAATTTAGGAGGGAAGGGAGTTGAATATGTAGAATCAAATATTATTTTTATATGAAGCTGATTTTTTTCTAAAATATAGATGCACAGGCAGTACAGTTTTTGAGGTCTTGCATATGAAGATGTCTTACTGTTGGCGTTTACTCACAAAAGAGTTGTGTGAATGTCAAATATTGATACATATTCATTTTCCCTTAAAACTTTGTTGACATTAATTCACCACCTCTTCATTTTTATTGTTGTTGTAGAGGAGATGTCTGAGGCTAACTAGGTTTTTGGTCATTGTTAGTAGATACTTTACAGTGCTTTCCTCATATCACCTAAGAATTCACCATTTCAGTATGTGATAATAGTGTCCTACCTGTGACTTTCTGTCTGAGAAGTTCTTCCAGCATATGGGCTGAGGATGGATGGCAGTTCAGAATAAATATCCCAGCTTCCTGCTTCTGTGGTGGATGATACTGAGGTATGCTCTGTATTCCTAGATTTCTCCATTACGCTTAAGTTCCTGATGCCCGTAAGTGCAACCAGCTCAATAAATAGCCCTTTAAAGATTCCTTTTTCCTACTTGTCTTATGTTCCCAAGCCCCTGCAGGTGCTTCCTGGAAGCATCAAACCCCTGTCTCAGAATCTGCTTTTGGGGGAACCCACTGGAGGACATTTTTTGGTAGGTGAGTTTTTTCAGGTATAGGTTACCTTGTTCAGAGGTTTAAAAGATTTTTAAAAATTTATTTTTTTAAAGTTATAGTCAGATGTTTATTTAAAAATCTGATCCACCACCTTAGCATTTTCCATTCACTCAGGGTGCAGAAACCTTCACAGGCTTCACAATCTTTTGCTTACATGATGCCTTTGTGGGAGCCTTAGCAGCAGCATTGCACAAAAATAAATTCAAAGTGGATGAAAGACCTAAATTTGAGACCTGGGAAACCATAAAAATCCTAGAGGAAAACACAGGCAGTAACTTCTTTGACATTAGCTGTAGCAACTTCTTTCTAGCTATGTCACTTGAGGCAAGAGAAATAAGCAAAAATAAACTGTTGGGATTTCATCAAAATAAAAATTTTCTGCACAGCAAAGGAAACAATCAACAAAACTAAAAGACAATCTACAGAATGGGAGAAGATATTTGCAAATGACATATCTGATAAAGGGTTAGTATCCAAAATATATAAAGAACTTCTAAAACTCACACCCCCCAAAAATGAATAATCCAATTAAAAAACGGGCAGGAGACACGAATAGACATTTTTCCAAAGAAGACATACAGATGGCCAACAGACACATGAAAAGATGCTCATCATCACTCATTAGGGAAATGCAAATCAAAACTACAATGAGATGCCTCCTCACACCTATCAGAGTGGGAAAATCAACAACACAAGAAACAAGAAGTTGTGTTGCTTTAACTCATTTGTCCTGGACTTTAGAAACCCTTTAAAAAAATATATGCTCAGCTTTCCTCAGCTCAAGTATTTGATCAAACTATAGTTTTGATTATTTCTTCTTTTTAAATTTATTCTGATTTCTTTTTCATGAAGTTCAATTTGTTTTGGTCTCTCTTCTAAAATCACTAAATATCACTGAATATTCAAATAGTCTTTCTCTGTTCTCTTCTTCCATAGCATTGTCTCTCTCATTACTTACATATATTGATCCTTATTCCCTGCATTCTAAAAATGATTTTCAAGTCTGTAATTTGTTACCCACATCACTCCTTCAGTTTTCTGCAGCATCAGTTCTGCTCTTTGCTTACTCGTGTAGTCTTAAATTCTGCTATTGTGTCTTCCTATTTTCTCATTATCTTATCCATTTCCCCCTTTCTTCTCCTCTCAGCCTTTAAAATGACTTGTTTTGTTTTATGTATGACATATCTTTTATACTTGACTGAAATTTTCCTGTAGATCCTACACTTAATGATATAGAGCTATGTCCCTCTCTGGGTCTTCTGGATGCTACTTTTCCCTCTTGTTCTATAGTTTTATATTTATCTTTTTCATATCGACATTTCCTCTCTACTTGTCCTTGCTAAAGATAACATCTATCTAGACTTAATATTTATCAACAAATAAGGTGAATACTTTGGCCTATGTGCTTTTTTCTGTTTGTGTAGAGATCAAATCCCTTCCTCAGTTCCCTTGTTGGAAGAGGGAAGATTCCTGTACACAGGTCCTAGATTAATTTCCATTCTCTAGCAAGCATGAACCCAGTGAGGGCTTCTCCTTCATTGCCTAATATTCGGGGACATTAAGAATCATAGTCAAATTTCCTAGGATGCTCCATGCCATTTCTAACTGTGCCCACTCTTAACCCCTCCCTCTATTTTCTGCTTAGTTATTCACTGGGACTGATAGACTCTGCATGGATGTAGCCCAGTGCCAGTGGAGGTGGGAAGGAGTTCAGAGGTTGCCACTCTCCATGGTACTATAGAGGTACTATGGAGAAGTACTTTGCATAGCTTATGTTTTTGCTTTCTTGAATCTCTTGGTACTATATGGTACTATATGGTACTGTACTTCTCAGAGCAGACCCTACATGTTTGTCTAAGAAACATGTTATATGGCAAGGGTTATAGTAGATTTTTCCTACTTATTTCTTGTGGTCCCTTTTTCATAAAGCAAAGCTCATTAATGCCATGAGCTGATGCTTGGGTTAATTTTCTAAATCCATGTGCATATTTCTTATAACTTTACTAATTTATCTCAGATTTTGGCATTAGATTGCATGACAGACTTAATTTTTAGTGGCCTTGTGAATTGTCTTCTTTTAATGTGTTATCATTAATATTTCTGTGAAAGACTGGAAGATACTGGATAAGTAAATGTTACTGAGATACTCTTTCAAATGAGAAATCTCATCTTTGTGTATACTACAATAAGTGCATAATAGATTTTGTCTATTTAGTTGAATGCAATGTATAGCAATAAGGTTTTGTGACTTCTCATGTTTTAAACTTTACTCAAAAGCAACATTATTTTCTATTACAAGATTAAAATATTGTCTCTGACAAATAAGTTTATACATCTGCTTTGTATGTATCCTATAAATGTCTACCTTAAAATTTTTTGAGGCAACCACCTCAACTTCAATCTATCTGCTGATCCTGAGGAATATTACTGTCAAAAATTATGATGAAGTACCCCAAGGTGTACATATTCATGGCCATTGCTTCATGTCTGTCCTCAGAATTCATGATTACATCCAATGTAGTGACAGAAAATAAGGGGAAGAGATTCAAGAAAGCAAAACATAAGCTATGCAAAGTACTTCTCCATCTTTAACAGGTATTAAAACCATCAGCTTGAGAGTGATTGATGTACAGGAGGATATCATAAAAGTGTAGGCTTTTGAAGGCCTTTTTGGTTATGGTAAAAATAAAAAAAATGTTAAGCTAGACTTCAAAATTCATGTGCTTGTCCATCTGAAGTTTAAACTGTAGCCCTGGCCACCTTTGATTAACAACAGAGCCACCAGACTGTTCATGGTATAAAGAAATATGCCTGGGTGATAGACATTGGGGAGGGTATGTGCTATGGTGAGCGCTGTGAATTGTGTAAGACTGTTGAATCACAGACCTGTACCTCTGAAGCAAATTATACATTATATGTTAAAAAAAAGAAGAAGAAGATAGCAGGAAGGGAAGAATGAAGGGGGGGAATCGGAGGGGGAGACAAACCATGAGAGACTATGGACTCTGAAAAACAAACTGAGGCTTCTAGTGGGGAGGGGGGTGAGGGGATGGGTTAGCCTGGTGATGGGTATTAAGGAGGGCATGTTCTGCATGGAGCACTGGGTGTTATACGCAAACAATGAATCATGGAACACTACATCAAAAACTAATGATGTAATGTATGGTGATTAACATAACATAATAAAAAAAGCTGAAAAAAAAAAAGAGAAATATGTCTTTGGACCAATGTTGCTTAACATTGATGAGTAGAAAAATCTTCACATTTAGTTATTTTTAGGAGTATCCCAGAGCATCTTTTATGGGTTTCCGAGAAACAATTGTGTGAGTCTCTCCCAAATTCTGCATTCAGTGATATCACAATGGTAGCTTGAAACCAACTGTGTTGGGGACATTTATGTCCTAGAAATTGGCAAATACTATATTTAGGACTTTCTCCCCCCAGCCAGTTGTTAAACATTTATCAAGCCATCACTATTATTAGGGCCCTTTTTATACTTTCTTTCTTGATGATATATATGATTATAGTTTATTTATATTAAACTCTTTGGCCTTCATCATAGTGATTGAGTCAGTGAGTGATACTGGATTTGAATTTTTATAAATTTGCTTTTACACAAGAGTAGAATCCCATATTCAAGCAGTGGTTTGCACCTTCTTTTTTCATAAGAAATTGTTAGTTGTGGCTAATAACTGCAAAAAGACAACTGTAAGCTAAATCTGTGACTTTTTAAAAAATCATTAGTCTTTCCAAACTAAAAGAGGTAATTCTATCCTAGGTTTTTTAAAGCTGTAATATCTTTTTGGCTATTGTGGACATTGCTACTATAAACATTGGAGTGCATGTGCCCCTTCAAATCACTATGTTTGTATCCTTTGGATAAATACCTAGTAGTGCAATTGCTGGGTTGTAGGGTAGCTCTATTTTTAACTTTTTGAGGAAACTCCATACTGTTTTCCAGAGAATCTGCACCAGTTTGCATTCCTACCAACAGTGTAAGAGGGTTCCCCTTTCTCTGCATCCTTGACAACATTTGTTGTTTCCTGAGTTAATTTTAGCTATTCTGAAAGAAGATAGAATACTACTCAGCTATTGGAAAGAATGAAATCTTGCCATTTACAATGACTTGGATGGAACTAGAGGGTATTATGCTAAGCAAAATAAGTCAGTCAGAGAAAGACAAATACCATATGATTTTACTCATATGTGGAATTTAAGAAACAAAACAGATGAACATAGAGGAAGGGAAGGAGAAATAAAATAAGATGAAAATATAGAGTGAGGCAAACCATAAGAGATGCTGAACTCTAGGAAACAAACTGAGGGTTGCCAGAAAGGAGGTGAGTGGGGAGAAGGTATAATTGGGTGATGGACATTAAGGAGGGCACTTGATGGAATGAGCACTGGGTATTATATGCAAATTAAATTATGAATCACTAAATTCTACCTCTGAAACTAATACTATATGTTAACTAAACTGAATTTAAATAAAGAATTAAAAAAAAGCTTTAACATCAATTTGAGGCTGGATGCCTCCAGTTATAATAATGGACTTAATTTCATTTGCCCTAGAGAGTGTTTTATAAATGAGTGTGCCTAGTTTAGAGTTCTGCTTCCAGCTCTGCTCCAACACCCTAAAGCATGGGGGCCTTATCATCCTGAAGCATGGAGGGTCCATCACCTGGAAGCATGGGGGCAGGTTGTCTGAGAGGAGCACCCTGAGAAAAAAGGAAGCAGGGGCTCCAGGAAAATGCTGCCCCCTCCATTTCTCTCAACCTCCTTAGTATTTCTTTCTTCCTAGTCTTTCCAGTTCTCCTTTCATCATGATGTAGTTGATTATTTATTGCATTTATTAGGTCACATTTATACTTCAGACTTTAATTTTAAAAAAGAAACAGTTGATAGGAAAGCCAACTATATGGTCATGTAGGTTACCTAAGTAAGAAGCAATTTGTCATCTCTTTAAACTGATATTTTAAAAGTGAATGTTCAATATTTATTTGAGGAAGAGGGAATGTCAGCACCAGTTAAGAATCTTTTGTTGTTTCCACATAAAAGCACTATTCCTGTCTATTTTGCAGGACCACTTTACATATAGTTAGCTGTGAAAGGAACTGAGGATACAGGGCTGAGTTAACTGGCACCATATTTTCAAGTTAATGCAGAAATATTTTAATGTTCCATAAATAGGTGCTTCTCAACTAATCATGTGCATATCTGTCACCTGGAAATCTTGTTGAAAGCAGATTCAGCAAATTCTAATTCAGTTGGTCTGAGGTAGGGCCTGAGATGCTGCATTCCTAACATGGTTTCCTCTTGCTGCTGATGTTTCTGGTCCAGTGGAGCACACTTTGGGGGGTGTCACATCCACTTTATTCTGGCTTGAATGGAAGGGTCAGTATTTCTGTATGAAAAGTGGGGAAACATAAGCTAGTTCTCTTTTTTTAAACTTTTCTTTCCTCCCTCCCTCCCTCCCTCCGTTCCTTCCTTCCTTCCTTCCTTCCTTCGTTCCTTCCTTCCTTCCTTCAACTTATGAAGCCTTAAAACACTTTTTTGTGGGTAAGTGGTTTACTGACCCCTGATATTAAAGAAATTGTGTATTTATCTTAGATATCTTGCCAAAAATGGAAGTTTATGCTCTTAGGAGAGAATTGTATGAATATGTGATTTTAGAATCATTTCAAATTTGCTGCTTTGAACATGAGGTATGAAAGTCCTGATAGGCCTATACTTGTGACTGTTTTAAAAATCATAAGATTGTGGGGCTCCTGGCTGGCTCAGTTGTTAAGCGTCTGCCTTTAGCTCAGGTCATGATCCTGGGGTCCTGGGATCGAGCCCCGCATCGGGCTCCCCGCTTTGGGCTCCCCGCTTTGGGCTCCCCGCATTGGGCTCCCCGCATCGGGCTCCCCGCATCGGGGCTCCCCGTATTGGGCTCCCTGCTCGGCAGGGAACCTGCTTCTCTCTCTCCCACTCCCCCTGCTTGTGTTCCCTCTCTCGCTGTCTCGCTCTGTCAAAAAAATAAATAAAATCTTTAAAAAAAAAAAATCATAAGATTGTTATCTACTCCGTAGGAATCTTTGTAGAAGATATTCTTTATAGTAAAAAAGGACACTGAAACTGAAAAAAAAAACATGAAACATAAAACCCACCCATAATGATTTCAAGTGAACAATTAGACAATGATATTTCTGTAAGAATTGTCATGATAACCATGTGAATTTACATCTTCATGTGCTAGGGCATTCTGGTATATAAATATGGGGATGTGAAGTTGCCGTGAATAAAAGTGGATTCCTCACCTCACATGAAATTTTCAACTATACAAGTCTGGGCAAACCACAAGCTGCCTGTGATGTGTCTTTGCTAGGCACATATTAGATGCTCAATAAATACTTGTTGAGTGAATTGAATCCAAACAAAACTTATATGTGTAACTTGCATACCAGCCTGCATAATTTAAACAATGCCTACCACAAATACATGCTTCCAGAAATGATCCCTTCCAAATTAACCTCTTTAGACCTGGAAGATAAGCAAATATTCTTTGTTGGGCTCTATGATCTGATGCCCACCTTTGTCTGTAAAGCTCCCCTCAACCATTTCAGACAACACTGAGCTCTTTTCTTTCAAACACAAATTCTACTCCATATTTCTGCCTTTGTATTTTGAAAAGATTGCATCTCCAAAAACACTGAAATTTAAAATCAGAAACAGTGTCCTATTATTCTTGTGGGTTCCATTGCACTTAGCACAGAGCAGGTATTTAATAAAAAATGATTAAATTGAGTTATTGTTTTAATAAGTGATTGTTGGTGAGCTTTTATTTACTAGATATCTCTGTCAGATATTTTAGACAAGTTCCAGTCTTTCCAGATTCAACGAAACGATGTTATTGCTTTAAGAAATTTTCTTATGACTGAACCTTTGAAACACCCACAGAATAAGATATCTCTCCATTAAAAAGGCTTAGGTATGTTTCTCCAAGGCTCAGCTAGACATGGTTGTCAGTGTATTTCCCTAAGGTACAGTTGAGGATAACTTTGTTATATTGCCGTCAGATACTGTTGGTTGATGTTTTCTCCAGGATCAGCCAAGCTGATTTTGGTATGATTACTTCAACCAATCAATACTTTGAAAAGAGCAAACCCAGCTAAAAATTGAGGAAACAACTAAGTATTTTAAAATGCATGTAATAGCTAACATTCTTGAAAACTTACTCTAGATAATATACTATTCTAGGTGCTTCACTTTAAGAGTTTATTTTTTCTTTGTAACAGCAGTATGAGGTAAAATACAAACAACGGTGTTGCTCTCTCAAGAGCATGAGTATTAAGTTCAGGAATTATTTTCTGAGAACAATAAAAGTGGTAATTAAAAAATAAATGCAGCCATTAATAACATTAATCCATTAATTGTTATTAATGTATGCCATGCCAGTACTGCTAATATAAAACAGAAAGGTTGCGACGACATGGATGGACCTAGAACATATTATGCTGAGCAAAATGAGTCAGACAGAGAAAGACGAATACCATATGTTTTCACTTACATGTGGATTCTAAACAGCAAAACAAATGTACAAACAAACAGAAACAGACACATAAATACAGAGGATAAATTCGTGGTTGCCAGAGGGGAAGCGGGTGGGAGGATGGGTAAAATGGGTGAAGGGGAGAAGGGAAAAAACCCCAAAAAGCACAAAGGTCTATTATTTTTAGAAAATTGGTACAGTGCTATGAACATAAACTAGAAAAACAAAAACTCGGAGGTTGTGTAGCAGCCTTCTTTACACTGGTTGAGACTGCTGAAAGCTATCAGTTAATCTACTACATAAGTAACACTCTTGTCAGCCATGTGTTAAAGACCAAAGAGTTTGTAGAAAGATTAGAAATTCAAGAATGTCCTCTGAGAGTATAGTAAATGTGTCATCAAACTCAATGCTAACCACAAATCTGTCAAGTAGGAGCAATTTCTTATCTCCTAGGTGATTGGGAAACTCAGATCAACTACAGGATGCCACATTGAGGGTTTTTGAGTTGTTTCGTCAACCTAAATATGAGGCCACAACTAAAGTGCAATTTTGGTGAAGCCTATCAGGACTGCAAGGATGGAACACAATTGAACAAGACCATATGTGGAGAATAGATTGCATCAGCTAATAAACCAGCTTGTACTAGATGAGCTCAAATGGGGCTAACCCAAGAACAAAGACAGAATATAAACTTATATGATCATTTTAAATTATAGTCTCAAACCAGGCCACTTTGGGTAAATATGACTGGGAGAATTCAAAAGGCTGAGGGAAGGCTCTGAAAACTACTGTCTTCACAAAACAAATACAGTCTTAAGCAGTGGTAATGAATGTCACATATGTGACAGCCACACCCACACATGCCCTCAGTGTCATCCCTCGAAGGAAGGTGAAATGAGCTAAAGATGTATAATGTCTCATTTCTACCTTAAACATGTATAACTCTTAATAGGGATGATATATCTTCAGAACATTAGTTTTTAAACATGTCTTTTGAGTTATAAGAAACCTAAATATCTTGTAAGTTGGTTTGTTTGGTGTTGATTTATTAAGAATCTGAAGAAGCTTAAAACAAGAATATAGATAAATAATGGCAAAATTTAAATAAAGAATATGGGAAGGCAAGAGCAGGATGAATATAAGCATGCTTGGAAAAACAACAGTGATATTTTATGTAGGTTGGTCTATTTGTTCCTCGTTTGTAGTCCTCACATAGTGCAGGCCCACCCTCAGTAAAGCCTGTTTGAAAGTGACAAAGGGTGGTTGAAACGAATAGGTCATGTGGATTGTAACGTTTAAAAGATGGTCTTTTCAACAAATGGTTCTAAACATCCACATGCGAAAAATAAAATTTAGACCCAGACCTTCACAAAAATTAAGTCAAAATGGATCACAGAACACAGAAATGTAAAATGCTCAACTATGAAACTCCTAGAAGGTAATAGGGCAGAAAACCTATATGGCCTTCGGTATGGTGATGACTTTTTAGATACAACACCAAAGGCATGGTCCATGAAAGAAATAATTGATAAGCTGGTCTTGAATAAGAAAAACAAACAAAAACAACAACAGAACTTCTGCTTTGTGAAAGACAATTGTCAAGAGAATGAGAAGACAAGCCACAGACTGGGAGAAAATATTTGCAAAATACATTTCAGACAAAGGACTATTATCCAAAATATGCAGAGCTCTTAAAACTCCACAATAATAAAAAACAACCCAATTTAAAAATTGACCAAAGACCATAACAGACACCTTACCAAATAAGGCATATAAAAGCAAATAAGCTTTTGAAAAGATGCTCTACATTACATGTCATCAGGGAAATACAAATTAAAACAATAATGAGATACCACTATATACCTATTAGAATGGCCAGAATCTAGAACACTGACAACACCAAATATTGACAAGGATGTGGAGTAGCAGGAACTCTTAATCATTGCTGTTGGGGGTGGAAAATGGTACAGCTATTTTGGAAGACAGTTTGGTGGTTTCTCACAAAATTAAACATACTCTTATGATACAATCAGGCAGTCATGCTACTTGGTATTTATCCAAAGGAGTTGAAAATTTATGCCCACATAGAAACCTGCACATGGATGTTTATAGCATCTTTATTCATAATTGCCAATATGTGGAAGCAACAAAGATGTCCTTCAGTAGGTGGATGGATTAATAAACTGTGTTATATATAGACAAAAAAATTATTCAGTATTGAAATGAAATGGGCTATCAAGCCATGAAAAGATGTAGAGAAAATTTAAATGCATATTACTAAGTAAAAGAAACCAAACTGGAAAGGTTGTATACTATATGATTCCAACTATATGACATTCTGAAAAACACAAAACTGGAGACAGTAAAAAGATTGGGGTGTGGGGATTTGAGAGGGATGAATAGGGAGGATTTTTAGGGCAGTGAAAATAATCTGTATGATAACATAATGATGGATACATGTCACTATAAAGTTGACCATGCCCTTGGAATATACAACACCAAGAGTAAACCCTAAGGTGAGTTACAGACTCTGGGTGATTATGATGTGTCAGTGTTCATCAGTTGTAACAGATGTACCATTCTGGTGGGAATGTGGATAATGGGAGCGGCTATGTGTGTGTGAGGACAGGGGGTATGGGAAATCTCTGTACCTTTCTCTTAATTTTGCTGTGAACCTAAAACTGTTCTTAAAAAAATGAAGTATTAAAAAAATCAGATAAGTTGCCCTTTTACTGCCTAAATCCTGAATCAAACTTTTTTCCTTCAAAAAGTAATTAAAAATCCCACAGGCAATAATCTCTTAAATCCAGGAAATCGATTTTTCAAATAAAGCCTTTCAAATTCAAGCTATATTTGAATAAAAAAAGAAGAGGTGGAAAAATTATTATTATTATTTTTACTAATATAAATGCATTTATTCTACAGTTACTACTGTTCTGAAAGGAAATATAAAGAAAGACTTTGTAAATTAGTCTACTTATTTCCTTGAAATCTCTTAGGGCAATTATGCTCTGGATTTCCCACCAGCAGATAAATTGGCTGATAGTGTTTTCACAAGGCTACAGCCCAGCCAGATAATGATTATTATCAAGGAAGAGGGGTTTTGGGGGGCATAAATGAGAGGAGTTGAAAGATGAAATTACATACAAAAATAAAGTCAATTTGAGTTTTGTGAATAATTGAGCTCATGGGTTTGATTTACTTTGAGAGATCTATTTACTTAGTTTTTAAGAAATGAAGGTTTCTTTTATTTCCAAGTTATAACTTAGAAGTCAAGGGTTGGTTATATTACTCAGCCTCCTAGAAAGTGGTGAATGGTATCACCTATGGTATTTTTTAAATGGAAAAGAAAATGAAAATTAAATTCTGTCCTATCTCCCTCATTCCCTCTTTTCCTCCCTTTCTTCCTTCCTATTTCTTGCTCTTCCTTTGTTCCTTTTATTATATGTTGTTTTGATGAATTTATAATGACTCTCATTAAAAAAAACTGATTAGTGAAATACCCAGTTGATTTAGTGCCCTCCTTGGAAAAATGGTTTACTTTGATGGCCTACTTAATATTTTACTCCTACCACTGTTGGTCTATAGTTTTATTATGTCTGTGGTGGCTATAGGGCTGGGGTACAGGTCTTAGGGGAAAGGCCACAGTGCAGATCCTTAGACTTGGGGCAGCTGAATGCAGCCTGGGAGGCTGAGGGAGATGGGGCTTGTCTTTCTACTCCAGGGCTTTACAGTAGTAGATTGACACATACATACATACAGCCATACATACATTGTGATCATAGTTACCAGTCTTTCAGATTTGGGGACAAAAAATGGGCCATTTTATAAGCCAGGAAGTTTTGCTTGTTTGTCTTTCTGTGAGTAGATTTGTTTGATGGTTACTGTTGAAGCAATGTTGATCTGTTGAAGCAGTGTGGTGTTTGGACAAACAATAGCCAAAATATCTCAAGATAAGTAACTAATATAGTTCTGGTTCCAATGATCAGGAATTGAAAAAGCTGCATTTTTTTTCTTTTTTTACTCTCAGTCATTTGCTGTTATTGCTGGTTTTCTTTTTAAGCTACAAGAACAAAGGGAGAATCACAAACAAAGATGGTTGGATTCAGCTATTAAGTCCCAAACAGCTGACAAAAACTAGAATATCTAGATTCAGCCATACTAGCTAATAGGAATCCAAACCAAGAGCTAATGGGGTTCCCACAAGGACTCCTTGGGGAGTATATCAAGATTTTGTGCATGGCTCAAGTTCTTGTACCTGTTGGCTGGGGTTAGAAATGTCCTTTTTTTATTTGTTCAACAGTATCAGCAAAGTAGTCCTTAGAGTTTATTATTAATATTGAGGCAGCTGTAAGAAAAGTCACATCAAGATGAAAATGCTGATCATTACTGAAATGGGTATTATGTGTGTAGTGTATCTTGTCTCCACAGACAAATGTGTTTGACTTAAATAATTGCAAGACTTTTTTTTTTTTTAATTGCAAGACTTTCTAACTCCTTGACTTTAGGGAAGGAAAAATTAAATATCCAGTGATCATGTCACAGAGGAGGGGTATGCTGGGGTAAAACATAGAAACAAAGAGAACTTTCTAGCTCTGGTTTCCAAAACCTAAATTTTTGGAGATCTGCAAAGAACCGTAGGCACACATAAAATATTTGAGAGTTTGAAGAGAGAGGGGTCCCTTTCTCCGTCTCCCAAACCCAGGCAAGAAAAGATTTCCTTAGAAGGAGTGTTGTGGTTGTGGGGGAGAAATGGAAGGGGAATGAATGAGTAGAGTCTTGGGAGAGAAGGTTTGCAAAAACTGGTGTTGTATCCTCCTCCTGGGCAGAGTCCTAAAACTGAGCCAAACACTGCCCGCTTGGTTCTGGAGTGACAAATCACAGTGGATCTCAAGACTCCTGCTAGTAATTCTGGAACAAATACTCAGTCTCTCCTTTTGGAAAAGGTAAACTATTTTTGTCAGCACAAGGGAAGCTACCTTCAACACAAAGCTGACCAGGAGGAAAGCAAACCCAAGAGCAAGTTCAGTGAACAGCTGACCTCCTGATCAACATCAAGAACTGCTGTATTACATGTGGAATTTAAGAACAAAACAAACAACAACAATAAAAGAGACAAGCAAAAAACAGACTTCTATATATAGAGAACAAGCTGGTGGTTGCCAGAAGGGAGGTAGGTGGGGGTGGGTGGGTGAAATAGGCGATGGGGATTTAGAGTATACTTATCACTATGAGCATTGAGTAATGTATAGAATTGTTGAATCTATTGTACACCTGAAGCTAATATAACACTGTGTTAATTACTGAAATTAAAAATAAATAAAATTAAGAAAAGAACTGCTGTATCAAATTGCATGTGAAGCCCACTCTATAGTTGAACTTTTTGCCTATATAAAATATCTCCTTTATTATTAATTAAGCCAATCTGAATTAGGTAGTCTGTTACTTGGAATCAGTGTTATCTTATTTGGTAAGACAACTTTTTTTTATGTACCTTCTGTGTATGTCCAAAGCTTTAGACATAAACTCACTCAGTCTTCATATCACCCTGGAAAGTGAACATCATTGGGGTGCCTGGGTAGCTCAGTCAGTTAACTGCCCAACTTGATTTCAGCTCAGCTCATGATCTCAGGGTCATGAGTTTGAGTCCCACATGGGGCTCTGTGCTGGGCGTGGAGCCTGCTTAAGATTCTCTCTCTCCCAAAGGGGAACCCTCCTACACTGTTGGTGGGAATGCAAGCTGCTGCAGCCACTCTGGAAAACAGTATGGAGGTTCCTCAAAAAGTTGAAAATAGAGCTACTGTATAACCCAGCAATTGCACTACTGGGTATTTACCCCAAAGATAAAAATGTAGTGATCCGAAGGGGTATGCGCACCCCAATGTTTATAGCAGCAATGTCCACAATAGCCAAACTATGGAAAGAGCCAAGATGTCTGTCAACAGATGAATGGATAAAGAAGATGTGGTGTATATACACAATGGAATATTATGCAGCCATCAAAAAACCCGAAATCTTGCCATTTGCAACAACGTGGAATGAACTAGAGGGTATTATGCTAAGCGAAATAAGTCAATCAGAGAAAGACATGGATCATATGATCTCACTGATATGAGGAATTCCTAATCTCAGGAAACAAACTGAGGGTTGCTGGAGTGGTGGGGGGTGGGAGGGATGGGGTGGCTGGGTGATAGACATTGGGGAGGGTATGTGCTATGGTGAGTGCTGTGAATTGTGTAAGACTGATGAATCACAGACCTGTACCTCTGAAAGAAATAATATATGTTAAAAAAAAAAAGAAGATAGTAGGAAGGGAAAAATGAAGGGGGGGAGGTGAACCATGAGAGACTATGGACTCTGAGAAACAAACTGAGGGTTCTAGAGGGGAAGGGGGGTGGGGGGGTGGGTTAGCCTGGTGATGGGTATTAAAGAGGGCATGTATTGAATGGAGCACTGGGTGTTATATGCAAACAATGAATCATGGAACACTACATCAAAAACTAATGATATAATGTATGGTGATTAACATAATAAAAAAATTAATTAAAAAAAAGATTCTCTCTTTCCCCCTGCCCTCCTAACCCCCCCGACTCTCTCTGTTTCTAAAAGAGAAAAACAGAAAATAAAAAAAGAAAAGAAAGTGAATATCATCATCTCCATTTTACAAATCAGAAATCCAGGGCTCAGAAAGGTTGCTCAGAATGGCAGAGCAGGGATTCAGATCTGTGTCCATTAAGACCCAAAGCCTGGATTCTTTCCTCTTTTACCATATTATATTCCAATTATGGAGTCCCAGGTTAGATATTTTATTAAAGTTCTTTGTTCAATGTGTCC
Organism: Callorhinus ursinus; assembly: GCF_003265705.2. NCBI lineage: Eukaryota > Metazoa > Chordata > Mammalia > Carnivora > Otariidae > Callorhinus > Callorhinus ursinus. Next base: position 27,256,853 of record NW_027397086.1, on the reverse strand, counting down.
CATTCTTTTTGTTGACTTCTCTTTGGAACCAATGTTTTTCGAGGTACAGGCTGCACAGTGTACAAAGCACATTTTTTTGCTATTGGATCGCCAGATAGGATTCAGGAAATACAAATCAGTTTTAATAAACGATTAGAATCTATTTGGAAATAGACCCAAGTATTTAAAGAGCAGAATTGAATGCACTACATTTAGGGCCTGCCTTATATGGCAACACAAAGTAGCAGAAAGTGTGGGGGTTTGTAGTTAGATAGACATGGCTAAAAATTTCAGCTTTGGATGCCTGGGTTTATAGAGTGGCAGATTAGATGTGCCTAATAGATATGCCACCAAAACTTCATTGAAAATCCTAAAGAATATGAAAAATAACAAAATTAACAATGGCAATGACAATTAAAGAGACTATTTCAGAATCTGGCCTGACTTATCATTGCATCACTGAAGGCAAAGGACTGAGAAGTACTTTCTAGATAATATAACATGTGCTTCACCTAAAATAGTCTCCCTGGAGGGTATTGAAAAACTGTAATCGATCTCCTCGCTATATATCTACTCCAGAATAATGAAAAGTCAGAAAAACTTAGAGCCATTATACAGTTACTCATGAAATATCCTCCAAGCCAGATGGAGCTGGAATCCTGTCTTCCCTACTCTGTCTGCAACAGTTTTGAAGTCTGTTAACCCTCAAATGGCAAGCCTCTCTCTCGAATCCACACAGTGAATACAACTGCAATGCTGTGCCTTCAGCATCTGAATGGATTGTAAGGAGGAGCAGTGCTCATCAGTCAAGGCTGTCTCATGACAAACATTGCACTTGGATTAAAAGACAAGTAAAGAGAAAAACAACAACAAAAATACACAAACCACAGGAGGCAATTAAAAAAATATTGACAAGGGGAGGAAACTCAGTAAACGGGGCAAGTGTACTGAGATAACATTTTGAGACGCTAAGCTATTTTTTCCCTCCTGATGCTTCCTTTTTTTTCCTGTACCTCCCACCTCTGCCCCATTCAAGGAGCTGGGAAGTTCTGTCTTCCTTGCACAAGGCAGGGATGGGACAGGGTAGAAGACTGAAACAAAGGAATATTATTGATGTTATCTCTAAAAGCCTAAATTCTTAGGTGACTGGAGAAGACTTTAGGTATGGACAAAATGTTTAGGGTTAATGAAAAAGAGGTTTACCTTTCTACCCCAACTGGAGAAAGGGGATGGACTGTTTCAGGGAGATGGACCCTGTATCCTGCTTTCTGGAGGAGGTATGAGGTTCAGAGAAGAAATAGATAAGATAAATTTAGAGAGAATGGGTCTTGGTCAGTTTGGCAGAGATTTTGGTGTCCCAGCATGACATGGAAAATCAGAATATATTTTGTGCCCATAAACTGAAAGGAAGTTAGGAGAGAGAACCATCAGACCAGAAGGGGGCCGGTAGAAAAAAGCTAGTGATATTTTTCTTCATTGGTGACCTGTGGAGAATGACAGAGAACCAGAAGAGGAAGTAGCTACCTCAGAGGAAATCTTCATGGGCATATTATATGGAAGACCAGATTAGAGGCCCATTCCTTGCCTCAAATGCCATAGCACTGCATAAGTCACTCAGAAATTGGGCACATCTCTAAGGCAAGGGGAGCAAACCCCAAATTACCTGAGCTTACGTTTTTGCCATCTTAGTGGAATAAGAAATAGATATTAGGTCAAGTTATTAATAATTATTATAAAGTTATATTTATTTGCATATATGAGATGTAAACTGAGATAAATAAGAATTACACTGGTTATAATGATAAAACTTTCATATTACAACCTTCACTTGGGTCCATTGTTTGCTCAATAAAAGGCGATCTTTTAAAATAAATAAATCTATTGATAATTTTATGCCACTTTCTGAGGTAACTGGAGATTCCAATATAAGTTATAATTTGCTGTAATAAAGACTTCAAACTTAATCTAGAGACTTAATTCAGGTGGTTCAACAGTTTGGTAATAAGGACCCAAGAATTTGAAAAAATGTTAGTGCAAAATTGATTTTATCCATTTCTACTCCTGTGAATCAAATATACCCAATGGTGTAAAGTCGGAATTCCTATTAATGAAATACACTTGCATGCTCGTTCCCTGACCTTGGGCTAAATGAGACCAGTAGAAAGATCCTTTATATAACTGAAAACCATCTCTAAAAGCAGGCAGCTTTTAAGCTGTCTTTACATCAAAGTGGGTGTTTGGAGAGAAGCTGCTTTTATAGGTCCATAGAATACTTTGATGTCAGTCGTTCTCTCCTTGAGATTGGAGAGAGCTAACAAGCCTCTGAAAGCCCACCCCAGCATCTCTGCTATTAACTTACAGGTAAGTTTTTCAACCAACCTTGTGAGACAATTAATTCAGATGAAGACATGTGACATTTTATTACTGTCTTCTAAAAATAAGAGTTTATTTGCTGTCACAATTTCCAAATGACAGCATGAAAGAAAATATCGTTTCCAATTTTTGTCTCATTGTGCTAAAAGCTTCAGAAGAATATGTGCTGATCTTTTACATTGCTTGTATAAAATATCACCTTGGGAATTCTGGATAACTGTTCCCATCCTACATTTCTTTACAAATCCTCACAAATATTTTGCTTGGAAATACTTTGTTCAGTCGCATTTTTCCTTCTGCAATTCTGACTGCTCCCTATATGCTAAGCACTGTGCATTGTGCTGACTTTGTAGATGACTAAGACACAGTCTTTTCCTCAAAGAGCTCAGAAGCCCTTGGGGGAAACAAATGGGTACACAGATCATTACAATTCCATGATATAAGTATTTTGATAAAGACTTGGAGTTGGCACACATTGCATACTGCATGGCCTAATGGGAAATCTCAAACCATCACTGATGGTGAGGATGTGAGGTGGCAGGCAGGCCATGAAAGAGACGTGGTTAGCTGTTGTATCTAGGGTTACCCTTCTCTCTAAAGGGGGCCGATCTTCTCACATTTCCTATTCCCACAGGCTGATAAACAAAATTCTGCCCTGTATTCCCAGGGGCAGAATTCAGGACTCAGAGGCCGCAGTTTGGGAGCAGTCAGGCAGAGGCCCAGACAGTGCTAGGCAGGAAGAGCAAGACAAGTCATTACCTGAATCAGGGAAGTTACTGAGAATTTAATATAGCAGATGGACCTTCTAGGAAATTACTGTGTGCTTTGTTTTTCACTGCTGTGGCCTCACCAGCCAGAACTGAAAAGCATATAGAATTACCCCTTAGGAGGTTAATGAAGGCATAACATGACTAAAGCCCTGGCTCTCCTCACTTCTAGAGAAAGAAAAAAAAGAAAAAAAAAAAACCTTTGAGGTAGTCCCAGATTCTGATGGCAACATCAAGATATTTCTGGTGATAATCAGGGGCTATTGTGGGGAAACTAGAGGTAAGGGCCAACCCCTTGTGTGTTGGACCACTGGCACCATGCGGCTACCTGAGAACATCAAGTAACCACAGACTGAGAGATGGAGCTCTCCTTGCCAAACTGGAGGTTCCATGGGGCTCTTTTCAAGCTTACTGTAAACCCTTAAAAGGTGGGGAAGGAAGGGGAGAGAGTCCCCTGGTGACTGATACTGGATTTCCCATGGATCTTGATAGATGATTCTCTGAGTTGGTCATCAGTAAGAGTTTCTCAGCCTTGGCACTGTTGACATTTTGGGTCAGATGATTATTTTTTTTATGGGCTCTGTTCTGTGCACTACAGAATGTTTAGCAGCATCTCTGACCTTTACCTGCTGGATGCCAATACCTCCTCATCCTGCCAGTGTGACAACCAAAACTGGCTCCAAACGTGGCCAAATGTCTCTTAGGGTTCCCCAGTTGAGAACCACCATTCTAAATAAATATGACAAAATGGGGAAAAAAGAAGAGAAGACATTATTTGAACCTGAACCTTGTAGAACAGGTCTTGTAATAATAGTCTTGTAATTATTAACCCTTACATAACAAGCCATGTGCTGCAGGCATTTTGTAGATTTATAGGCACAGGCACACTTCTTCAGCAGTGATAGAAGATAGCATTAAGGGCCCCCAAACAAAAAGAGACATCCAGTGCAAGCAAGGTTGAATTTGAGAAACAGAGCAGAAGCCCTTAGTCACATCTGGTGAAGGTTTGTACCAAGTCCCTAATGGGGAATAGCTGGACATTTATTCAACTCCCAAATGAATATTCTTTTTTGTTGTTGTTGTTAAAGATATATTTATTTGAGAGAGAAACTCATGTGGACTCGATGCTCAGCCCAGAGCCCAGTGCGGGGCTCAGTTTCACAACCCTGAGATCACGACCTGAGCCAAAACCAAGGGTCAGACGCTTAACCAACTGCGCCACCCAGGCACCCCCCCAAATGAATATTCTATGTAACTTTTAAGTACAAGTTACCCATAAACTATGTGTGTGGAGTTTTCATTCCAGAACAGTTGCATTATCAAGCAGCCTCTTGTTTACCTTATAGAGTCCTTGATTAGAGAATACTTCAGCTGGTTTTAAATCCTGGGTGAGTCCTAATTAAATAGTGGAGACAGGTGTCTGATGCTTGAAATTCCTGGAGCAAAACCAGGTGAGCTGTGAGCAGCCTTTGAGAGAGTGTTGCTTCTACCTTGCTTGTCTCTTTCTGGATCAAGAAGGAAGGACATGAAGTCAATACATTCAGACCCCTTCTCCAGGCACTTCTCAGGCCTCCCTTTTGTGACTTATTTCTGCTTTCTAAGCTGCCTGTGATATTTCTTAGAGAATCTCAATGGGGCCCAAGGGGATGGGAGCCACAGGGTTGCTTGGTCCTCGCTGTAAGGTCCTCTGTGGGCCCTTCTGAGCTGTGGAACCCAGTTTTCTCGTGATGCCCATCCTGAGGTTCATTTCCTGAGTCCACATTTTTCCTGTCCGGGACATGTAGTTCTCTTTCCCCATGGTCATTTCTTCCCTTTGAATTATCATCACAGAATTTGAAGAGGGGATTAAACCTCAAAAATTATCCAGCCCAATATCTTTTTCCCTCCACATATGTGTAGACTGAGGACCAGAGAGGAGAGGTGTCCTACCTAAGGAATCCCAGCTTAAGGAGAGTATACAGGAAAGAAGACTGGGGATGAAACACCAGGAACAGGAACATTTAAAAGACAAGAAGACATGCTGAGAAGGAGAGTCAAACATTTTCGAGGAAACAAGGCTTGAGAAATGATGGGAAGCCACGGGAGTGGGGTGGGTCAGAAAGATGGGAGTGGCTGAGAGTCCGGCGCCGTGAGAGGGGAAAACATGCGGACAGGACCTTGGGACACTCACGTCCTGTGGGGGGAAAGCCAGGCTGCAGGCATTGAAGAGGGGTCAGAAGGAAACTCCAGAGTTTGGTGATGAAGCAGCTTTGTCTTGGAAAGGAGGAAAGGTTTCATCCTCTACTTACCTGTAAATGTTCCTGAGTACCTGGAGCATTTGGTGGGATGCCCAGCGATGTAAACAACAGGAAAAGCTGACTGGTGAGACTGTGAATAGCTATCCCTGATTGCAGACCTCCTTGGGAACTGCAGGATTTCTATGTGGATGAGGAATGGACCGTGGTGAGCAGAGGGCAAGGGAGAAAGAGGTGACTTCAGTAATTCTAGGCCATTTGTCTTGGTGGAACACAGTGAACTATCTGCTGTGTTAAGGAAACATGTGCTTTTGCAACATAATTAATTTTTTTTTCAAATTTCCATAGCTTTTGAGGAGCTGGTGAAATAGACTGTCAGCTCGTTATGTATTGCAGAGTTATTTTTCTGCCTGGGGGGGGGTGATTTTATTCTCAGGGGAAATGGGTGCTATTTCTGTAAATCTCAAACATTACATGCATCAGAGAACTCAAGGAAAAAGCTTTTATTCTCTTGAGAACAACACAAATAGCTCCAGTTTCTTCTACCTCTTGTTTAAAGCCACCTCATAAAGCGCTATCACAAACAAGTTACAAGGATGAATTGTTTAGTGCTGTAAAGTTTTTTGTGTGCAAATACATATACTGCATTTATACTCCACTTGTAGTGGTACTGTCCTCTCTAAGAGCACTTTAGAAGACTCAGTATGGATTTTATGATTTTATTCACTGAAAAATAATAAATACAGGCAAATAAGAAACTCACATGTTAAAAGGTAAATAAATGATGGATATAAAAAATTTCAAATCTTTCTACTAAAAAGACTGAAATCTAGCTGTTTGGTAATGGAATGCTGATTTCTGATTCGTGTTGTTTTTCCTCGTTAAAAACCAGATGGTAGTTCTCAAAAATTCAAAGTATAAACGGCAAAGCACAACTTGCATTTTTTTTCCTTTTTGTGTTAAATGTTAAACTTTATGTTGGCCGAGTGGTACCTCTGATGACTGGCTCATGGTAGAGACTTCTCAGTCATTAGACATGACCTTGTGCACTATATTCCTTTGCAGAAGGGAATTAGGTCACCTAATTCCATTTCCATTTCAGGTATCTTTTTTTAAAGGAGTCTTCCTCCCAAATGAGCCTCATTTTTTTTTTCTTCATATTTTCTTCGTAGTCTTCCTTTTGCAAGTCCTTCAGCTGGGAGTTAGGATTCCATAAATATCCCCAAAGTGGGCTGGGGTAGGAATGAACTTAGGAGAGTTTGATAGGCCTACATGACCCAAACTACTGGGCAACTTCAAAACTAAGACGCTCTCTATTTTGCACATTCAGAATCAAACTTCATATGGCTCCATAAAATGTACTTTTAATTCCAGGCATTGTCTTATTTTCCCTGCTGTACCTCCAGTGCCTAGCAGAGTATCTAGCAGCTAGGAGACTTCTGTTAAATAATTCTTGAATAAATAGATGGAGGATAATGCTGTGGCCTCAAAGAAACAAACATTTTCAAAGAAGCAAACATACTTGGTTTAGTCTAGGCGACTGATTTTGCCCATTTTGTTCACATTCCAAAGCAAAGCATTCCATTATGTGGCCAGATAAAAATGGGAGCAACACATGGGCAGTCAAAGCTAATAGCCATAATATAGATGTGTGGATGATGGGTCAGCAATATGTGTCACTGTTGATGAGCAGGGCAGATACAGCTGATGTCTAGAATTCAGGGTGCCAAAGAGAGTCAACTTAATTCTTCCTGAGGGTTACCAGGTTCTTCTGTTGTCACAGGTTTAGGTATACATGGTTAAGTTACACCTGGGTGACATGGAATATGTAACAGTGGAGAAAGATTGGTACATGATGGGTAAATGATCTGGGTTTTGATCCCATTTCAGTTCTTAAATTCTTGCTACTCTCTCCTCTGCCATAGGAGAGAACTAAGGGAGAGTCTAAAAATTATATAACCTCTTACAAGATACAGATTCTCCACGTTTGAAGGCATCTTTTGCAAAAACAAAATCATAGTCACCTGAATTGTAACATATGTGAGGACATACATAATTAGTATAGAATTTATAGCCTCAAGTACCTATTGTTGGGGTGGTCGCTGAAATAAATAAAACCCCCAAATCAATTCTTACATAGGCTAATGATTTAACATTCTCAGTTTTTCTCAATGCAATGAGATGAGTAATATGAAGACCTGCTCCTTTAGTGGACTTGTTTAGTGTCCCTTATTTCAGGAGGAAAATAATCTGACAACAACAAAAGTATATAACAAAGCATTGTCCACCTGAGTTCTCAGATAAGTATAGCAATTATCTACTTCATTTGACAGTGGACATTTGAAATAGCCTTACAGATCATTGACAGTATTCCATGCCATGAAGAAGACTACTGTCCAGTATAAAATCTATGGATTAAATTTTATTTCAACAACTAGTTCAAATGCCTGTTTTTATGCAGCCTTTGTGCTCTCAAGTACATCAAGACAGGTCCTGTAATACTGTACTTGTTGTATAACTAACTTGGGTATGCAGCTATCTGGGACTCCCTCTGCTTGTCAAGCCCAGCTCAGCAGCTGCTCTGAGTTGGTTTGGAGATTCTCAGTCTCTTGTGAACTGTAACTGAGGTAAGGTCAGTGGTGGAACTGAGGCAATAAAGCCAATTGTATTGCATCAGGGCCCCTTGGGCTATGAGGAAACTTTGTGGTTTGACAAGTTCCACCTGGTAATGAATGTGGGCACTGAATAGTCTGTCTAGCTGATTTACCATTCTGTCCTTGTACCTAACGCACTTGCTGCATATATTTGTAACATATATGTTGAGTACATGAATTCAGAGCTAAGCAAATTGGTGGTAAAGAATGAGCCAAAAAGAAGAAAAAGATTGTTCTCTACCCAAATAAGTTTGTTAAATATTAACTAAGTTGGCAAGTTTCCTTTGCACTCTGGAGCATCTCAGATCTTTAGTATGTATTGTGAACCCTCAGGAGAAGGATTTAGCAAGGCAGTTTCCCAAGCTTTTTTTGAGTGTAAAACCCTTTGTTCTCAAAGTACTGATTAGCATCTCTCTGCAGTACTTGGACTAATGCATTTAAAAATCAGTATGATATAATAAGCAAAAAAAATGTGCTCGACCTGATTTATTTTGCTACTTTTAGAGGTATTCGGGGTGGGGCTGGGTGTGTGTGCACTTGCATGTGCATGCACATGCTGGGCCTTTATGACAATTGAAGTACACAAATATTTGAACAAATCCATAACATCTATAATCTATTTTGATAATAATAATAAATTATTCTGTCAGTTCTGAAGTAACATGAGTCTTAATCCTTAATCTGTCAAATGGTTGCAAAAACAAGTTATACATCAGGTCATATAAGCTCAGTGTGGGGATGGTTCTGGTGTGCATTTCCATTCAAAACACCAGGGAGGTTGTTAATTGTTAAATAAAGGTTACTGAGCCTTATCTGCTCTCTAGAGTTTCTGGAGACAGACATAGGGAAGCCTAGGTATCTGCATCTAAAACTATCCCAAGTGATTCTAAAGCAATTAGGTCAATGGATGACAGTCTGGGTAATACTCATATAAATAACATCACAACATTAGAGTGGTCAAGTGTATGCAGCTTTTCTAATCAGAGTTTCTCTTTCTTGCCAGTTCATACCTTTTAGGCATTTTACATTTTATATCTCCTCCAGCTTTGGAACAGATTATAGCTGTCCTATATTATGATATAGAGATTTATGTCCTTACAGGATGTTGGCAACCTCTGCATAGAAAGAGGTAAGGAAAGCCTAACTCAGACTTCGCTTCGGGACCCATTTTTACTAGTTACATTTGTGGGTAAGATCTTATGTCAGCAAGGGTTGATCTTGTATATTGAGTTGGAAGCTGCAGGAATGGTGAGGAGGGGAGGGATGCCATCCAAGCAAGGGAGATTGGGTAAATCCCTTTTGAGACTGGATTCCCTCACATCTGTCAAGCTGGTGGGCTGGTAGGATGGGGAAGCATGATGACCAGTGTCATAGGCTCTGGATTGAAGGTATTTTGACTCTACCACTTAATAGCTCTGGGACCTCAGCAAGTTACTTAACTTCTCTGAGCATTGGTTTTTTTCTTTTCGTTTGTAAAATGAGAATAACAGTAGTATGTATCTTACGGGGTTATTTTTGAGGTTTAAATGAGATGGTTTCTATAAAGTATATAGCCTTATACCTGGCATATAGTAAGCAATTAAGATTAGCAGTTATTATCTTGAATGACAGTGACCTTGAGTGCCTCTGTTATAGTATTTACCATCTAATTAAATTTAGTGATATTGGTGATACTGTCTTTAAAAATTGATCTTACATGGAACAGGGTTTGGAGCCCAATGAATTTGGGATCGAATGTTAGCTCCATCTCTCACATATTTACAAGCGGTGTGAATTTGGGCAAGTTATTTAATCCATGTGAACCGATTTCCTTACCTGTAAATAGGGATAGAGTACCTAAGGATAAATGATGGCTGTCATCATTGCCATTAACTTTGAGTTGCTCAGGCACTTGCCAACTCATTGTCCTTGTAGGATCAATTTAAGTGTTCCTGCATTTTTCTTTTCTTTTTTTTAAAGATTTTATTTATTCACTTAGAGAGAGACAGACAGAAAACATGAGAAGGGGAGAGAGGCAGAGGCAGAGGGAGAAGCAGATTCCCCGCTGAGCAGGGAGCCCAACATGGGGCTCGACCCCAGGACGCTGGGATCATGAACTGAGCTGAAGGCGGACGCTTCACCATCTGAGCCACCAGGTGCCCCATTCCTGCATTTTTCTAAACCTCATTTCATTTTGTTGAGTTCATTGAGAAGACTCCCTGACTTTCCAACAGGAACGAGAGAATGCCCAGAGCGCAGGCCCATTTAAGAGTTCCAAGATCCATCCCAGTCAGGGAATGAGTGAGAAGAGGAGGCAACCATGAGGTGTGGTGTGAAGAGAAACCAGGTTCTAAATCCTAGGCAAGGATGAGCTCAGGTAGAAAAAGAAGCTCCAAAGTGTGCAAGACCAAGCTGGGAGTGAATAGAGAAAGCAATGTATGAAGCAAAGGTTTGGAAACAGGGCACAGGCAAGGCAGATTGAATGTTTCCCAGAGGCAGTGTCTGGAAATATTCTTCAGGCAACTCTCCAGAATGAGAGGAGTCTTTCAGGAAGTTGGAGACGAAGCCCTTGGTTGGTAAAGAAACTGTTAAGGGAACCATGGTATTTTGGACAGTGCCACCTAGTATAAAGTTACCATTATTTTTACTTTCCATATACTGTGAGCTCCTTGAGACCAGGGCCTATGTCTAATTCAGTTCTGAGTTTCTGAATCTCCAGAAGTCAGATAGTAAATGTTTAATATGAGTTGGTTCAGAGAGATCAAGGGATCAATCTTGTGTATTTCATTCCCTTCTATTTCTAGGTTACTTATTAAAATATCTCAGGGTCCTTAAGCTTGATTATAGGTTTTGCTGAGAAGGTTTTTCATACTTTCATCAGTCCAATATTTTTTGTGATAAGAATTCAAATTTATTTTATTTGTCTAGAATAGTTATTGGACAGAATATATTTCCTGCTTAGTAATAGTGTGTATATTGTACAGCAAGGAAAATCTAGGAGCATTTTGGAAGCTTCAGTATTTTTCATACTTTTTTTTTTACAAAAGATTATAAAAATGTATGAAAATAAAAATGGAAAAGGTAATTTTTACTTTGCCAGGTAAATTTTGTACTATTAATTTGATATGAACGTGAAAAAGTTAAAACTTGGCCCAAATAAGGACATACAATTTTGGATCGTAATGACCCCATGTGAGGATTCCTTATAAGTCAACTGGTGTGCCATATAGAGACACATTTTTATGATGTCTCTGATGGAAAATGAGAAAATTTGTATTACTTAAAGGAAAGGAAATTAGGAGACATTTTTTATAATCCTCATCATTGTCTCTTAATTTTCAAAGAAAGTAATCACAGGGTAATTTGGGAATATTTACATAAAATTATTTAAAGAACTGTATTATATTACAATATCTTTTTTAAACACCAACGTACTTCCAACACCTGCGATTTCCTTAATCAGGGAAGATCTCTTTTTCATTCTCTTAGTTGGGAGCTGTACTCGGATGCAGAGGTCCTGATCAGCAGGACACTTGAAGACAGAGCTTGTGATTAGGAGCTGTCTATTTGATTCTGCCGGTGGGATGCACTGGGGCCTCTAGATTGCAGCTGAGGACTGAGAGTGTTACGTGGCTTTTTGGTGCGTCTTTAGAATGGAAAGAACTCTTACCATGATAGTTGCCACAGTAGAGATGGTCAAAGTCATTTAATATTAAATCACAACTTAGAAGGGATCTCGTCTTTCTTTTACTCCTTCTGTCCTATATTTTTTTAACTCTTCTCTATTTTAGAGTGACATCATCACCATCATCCTTAAACCCATTAAGCATAGAACTTGTCATTTGCTGAATTTCGATAGTGGTTTGTCCTCAGCTTTAGTTCTGCCTTTCTTTGCTGTTGACTGTAACAATAAATTTTAAAATAATGGCAGTTAGCACTTACCGCATATTTACTCGTTCCAGACATGGTGTTAAGTAGTACATACACATTTTTGCCACCGTTACGATCATCTGTGTCAGGATCCTTCTAAATGTAAGTAATTATTAACGACTTGCAATTACAAAGAGACTAAGTCCTTGTTTCTGATTTGGGAGTTTCCTGTTTTTGCAATGTCTTTTTTCCCCTTGTGATTACTGCATGTTAGTGATGATTGTGGAAGAATCCTAAAAATGCTGCAGTCGGTTCTACAAGCCTTTGGTGGTATTTGTCACCTAAAGTTTTCCTTCTGCCGGTTTTTCTCAAGGAGCAGCCTATCTCTCTGGCGATTGTTCAACTTCAGCTTCTACTGTTTTTCACGCCTTTGGTATTATTGGTATAATTCATTTCTCATTTAGAGTTACAGTTGAAGGAGAAACAATGATGACCATTTTCAGGATGCTCAAACTTCTTTATCCCTACAAGCAAATTATTTTTGTCTTTATGTAAGTGCCGAATTTCGTCTGTAATTGTTAGATAAGAATTTTTATAGTTCTGGGTAAATCTAAAATTATTTGAACTTCCATGAACATGATTGAACTGCAAGTTAGACTTGAATTTTGTGTCCAGGAATTCCACGTTGGGCCAGTGTTGCCGCTGTCATCGGAGGCGTGGCTGAGAACAGGGCTCTTGACCATTGCTGCTACTGCTCCAAAAGTCTTAGCATTTAATATTTACAAAGTGCCTTAAAGCCACAAAATCCCATGTAACCCCCAAGACTTTATTAGGAGATTTGCTTTATGCATAAAGGAGGAGGAGCTACACCTTCATGGGAGCTCTGGTGTCTTCAGTTTCAGAGGCAGTGGACGTTGCACGGGGCACAGCAGTGTGGCCACTTCACACCCCAGGCAGAGGGAGCAGGCGACCGGTGACCTCTGTCATGTTGTCTTCAAACCCTCAAATACAGAAGTCATAATTCCACCTCCAGATCTCAGCTGCCTTTGGAATGCCTTGTGACTATTAACCCAAATGAGCCTGTTTCTCTTCAGGGCGGCAGCATTTGTGCAGCCGAGCTGCAAAAACACACAAGCTGACTGGCCTTCTGATAAACTGCAGTGATCTTTTTTCCAATTTTAGACAGTCTCCGCTGACTACCCCCCTCTCCCAAGATGGATGCCCTCTGGTTCCGTTTCAGCAGGTGGTGCTCAAGGTCCTAGAAGAGGAATCTGTATATTATATATATACATACCCCCAAGTATGTAGTATGTGTGTAAACACATTGAAAGAGGTCCGGAATTATATCCAATAGTATCTTAAAAGTGGCAGCGTATACACATATAAAACCACACTCAAATTATCTCTGAATAATTGAACCATAAAATGCACGCTTCTTTGAATGTTCTGCGAGAGAGTTTCTGTATGGTTAACTAGCACTTACTCTTGGAAAAATGTAAATCCTATAAATCCTACAAATCTGTGTAGCCTCATACAATCCCAAATACCTAGTTCTGCAACTTTCCAGCATGCTTCCATGGAAAAGGTGAAGTAAGGTGATTGGCCTTTGAGCCAAGAACAGCAGGCTTAAGAACCCTTCTTCACGAAATGGCCCTCGGGATTTTAAAAAATCTGAGTAAATGATTCGTCCAGTTAGAAACTTTTCTGACTCATTTTCTGCCCAAGGCACAGAGAGGGTGTAGTGGTGGTGGAGTTGCTCCGGAGGTGTGCGAATGTAAAGCAGGGTTGTTGGGAAAAGCGTGAGCCGGGACCCTGTTATGGATTGGTCCCTCTGGGCACAGCACTTCGATTCAGGGTGTATGGCATTCCAAAAGCTGTAAGCATGGAATTACAAATACACAAAAATACCAGAGTACAAGAAATGAGGTAGAAACTAATTATTAATGCCAAAAAAGAAAATTTTACACATTGTTTAAAGATACACAGTAAATAGACTATGTCCTGGTAATGGAACCACATAGCTTGGGGACAAAATATGGGGACTTTTTATGCATACATTTTACAAATTTTTGAATTTTGAATTATGTGAATATATTATCTACTTTAAATTAGAATAAAAATAAAACTTTTAAAAACTTTCCAAAATCGTTTCTGCCAATTATTTTACAGTCTCCCTGCCAAGAAGTTCATGTGTGATGTGATGTGTGGCGGGGGCTTCGAAACTGAGTGTCAGTGGCAGAGCAAAAGTTTTAAAACAGTCCTGTTATTTCTACTGAACTTTTGAGGAAAGCCCCATACAAATTTGATTCAAGAAATAGAAAAGATTAAAAAAACCAATAAAAAGAAGGAAAATTATGAAAGATTGTCCAAGAATCCTCTCCTAAATAGCTAGGGGTCTAGATTCTTTTTTACACCTGAGGTTTAGCCAACCTTTTAAATGAGTTATTTCTATGCTAAACTGTTCCTGTTCATGGAAAAAGTTGTTCTTTAATCCATTTTAAAGAATAGCTCTGACATCAAAACCTGATAAAGGCAGCATAAAAAAAGAAAAATACCTGCCAATTTCCCCTTTTCTTTGAATAGCAGCGGTTTTTCATAGCTTCATTGTCCTAGTCTATCCTTGCCCGCTCCTGGGAGTGAAATTCAGAAGGGTCTATCAGAGATGCTGTGTGTTCTTGTCTAAAGATTTTATAGATGAGACTTACATGCAGATAAGAAGGAAGGACAAAGAGGGGCACCTGGGTGGCTCAGTCGTTAAGCGTCTGCCTTCAGCTCGGGTCCTGATCCCAGGGTCCTGGCATCGAGCCCTGCGTCGGGCTCCCTGCTCGGCGGGAAGCCTGCTTCTCCCTCTCCCACTCCCCCTGCTTGTGTTCCTCTCTTGCTGTGTCTCTCTGTCAAATAAATAAATAAAATCTTTAAAAAAAAAAAAAAGGGAAGGACAAAGAGGGGAGAAAATAGATTATCAGCTCAAGCCAAAGATTAGAGTTCCTATTATTCACTTCAGTTACAAACTAGATCCCCATACACATCTTTCCTACAATACACACATGCATGCACACCTACACATACACACACAATGCACACACACACACATCACACTACACACAAACCTACTTCTCTATTTGTTTCATACCTTTCTACCTGTATACACCTCTGTAGTGGTCTTTGGTATTGTGCCCATTGCTGCCAGTCCACAAAATGTTTCAGGTAGTGCATTTCCCATCAACTCCCATCAACTCCTCAGTCTCCTCTTGTCCTCAGATTCTTACTCTCCAAGTTAGGAGCTTCTTTCCAGGTAAGCCGTTCTTTCTCAGGAACACATCTGTCCATTTTCAATGGGTTCCATTAATCTGGTCCGGTTAGTACTGTTTTCTTCCAGGCATCTATTCCCAATTTCTTATGTGTGGATCCTATTTGTGCATTTCGTTGGTCATTTTCTTGGGAATTTGGGGAAGGGCAGCTCTTAACCATCATCTTGTCTGGAAGTATCTTTACAGCACTTAATTAAATAAGGTACCTGTACATTTTACTAAAACTGATTTTTGATTCTCTGAGGAGTCCCTCTTACCACAAAATGAGAAAATGAGGGCACACTTTTTTGTTTTCGTAGTACATTTTATTGTGAAAGCAATTTGTTGATTTTACTTTGAGTGTAATTTCCTTCTTACAGAATTGGAAATAAAGAAAAAGTATATTTCCTCTATTTTTCCTTCACATGCCTCAAGTAATGCTCTTATTACTTATGTTTGTCTTCCTCTTGCATTCTATGCAGAACAGTTAACTGTGTACAATTATTCTTGCTCTTGTGTAAAGAATTAGCAGTGGTTCCCATGCATCTTCGGAATTCCATTTCTTATCTTTTGTACCACATTACTCTCTCATAACCAGTTCTAGCTGCAAATCTATTATGAATTATTTTATGGGCAATTTATTCTTTTCTTTCCAAAGTCTATGTTTTTTTTTTCCTGTTAACCACTACGTGACAAGTGTTTCAATTTATAATTTTTTAGGAATTCCTTTAATGTCCAAAGCATCTGGTAAAATACACATGGGATCACAAGCTTCCATTTGCTTCAGTACATTTTCAATTATAGATAGTGGAGTGCTTAGACCTCCTGAGCTCCCAGAACATATATAATCTCCCATAACTGCTGCAGATCTCCAGCTGCTTCTATCATTGCTCAAACTGGGGGTCTCAGGTGGATCAGTGTGCAAGATAGTCCACGTGGGATTTTAAACTGTGTTTGTTTAGAATTACAGATTGATGCTTGCCACCACTGCCTCTCAAACACATTCAAAGGAATAATAAAAGCTCTAGCAGCCTGGTTTATTTTCCCCGCCACCCCAATGTAACTATTGGAGAGGAACCATCATGGTGAAGGGGAAATATTACAAACCCAGAGTCAACAGATCTAAATGGAATAGAGTTTTACTGCTTATTACATGCATGACTTTGGACTAGTCCCTTAACTTTTCTGAGTCTCATTGAAATGGGGTTTATATTAGAAGCTACCTCAGAGCAGGACTATTGTGAACATTGATATGGTAATGAAGGAGCCAATAAATGAGTTTTTGAAATAGAGTGAAGTGTCACAATGCTCGAACATGTGTCAAAGTTTACAAGATCCATAGGCCTAGATTTCAAAGGCTGGCCGTGAGGGCCGGCCCTACCCTCCCTTCCCCAGTACCCCGCTCCCATCAGTGGCTGTCATTTTCCTCTGCCAGCAATTCCCTGGCTCACTCTTGAGGACAGGTTTCTTCTGAAACAGAAGCTGAGGCCCGCGGTGGGCTCACTCTCAGCACTGTTCCGCTTGGGACGTGTTGATTTTCAAAGTGTGAGGAGTCCAGTGGGCAGTTAGATTTAGAAATAAGGAGCTCAGTAAGCTTAAAATTCAACAGGGAGGACTTGAACCAAAGAAATCATCTCAAATAGAGAATCAGCCTTCTGTATTAGGAGGCCTATTATAGCATTCTTCACAAAAGAGGAAAAAAATTAGAGTCCACCCAAACATCCAGTAATAAAGGACTAGTTAAGTACACTGAGAAAAAGAATCACTTGGCGGGATATTATACAATTTCAGTGGTTATATTTATGGATACTTTAGGTAATTCAGAAAATAGGTTGTAATGCTTAACAAAAAAGCAAAATGAAAAAACTCAGTATACAATTTGATCTCAGTTATGTAAAACAATTTTGTAAAAACAACAACAAAATGAGTTCAGATGAGGTACACCAACATATTAATGGTAATTGTCTCTGGGTTGTGAGTTTAAGGTGATTTCAATTTTCTGAATAATTTTCTATACTTTCAGATCTCCAGTCATGGCCATATGTTGGAGGCAGAAAGGGTGGCTTTTGCCAGAACACTGACTGGAGTTTTATGAGGGGTTTTAAAAATGTTGCATTATCTTGGAGAGTTTGCCATGGCCGGGGGTCAGCCTTCAGGCTGTCACCTTCTGGTGTTATCAGAAGGTCACTTGCCTAGCCTGTAATCAGAGCAAAGGAAGGTGGTTAGTCTTGAGATGTATTTTATCATGGCCCAGGGGAAACATAATAAATCATCCCTGCCCACAGCAGAAATCACCTCTCCCGTGAATCACAGGAAAGCTCGTGCTCTTCTGCCTGAACAGTGCTGAATGAAATGCGGTCAGCCTCTGGCTCTGCCTTTCCCTTTTCCATGCATTATCCTGACCCTCCTCTTTGCCTGTAACTAATTAGGTTTCTGCTTACCAAATATCACAATCCAGTAAGCTTCCTTCAGTTCACTCCCAAATCACAACTGTTCCTTTCACAGGCATTTCTGGTTCACTTCACTCATTGACTAGTCCTGTCCATTGTGTGTAAAACTTAGTTCTAAATTCTTAAAAAACACTTTAATACCATCTTAATGTGTTGGTAATGGCATATGCTCATTTTCACAATGGAAAAATGCTTATGCTTAAAATGCAGAGACTGGTTTCTTTGTTTTATAAACACACCCAAGGATGCACTTAGTTATATGTGTGGGGTTTTTTTTGTTTTTGTTTTTGTTTGTTTTTTTTTCAAGTAATCATGCTGGAGGCAATCCTCTGGCCACTGCCAAAAACATTCTTGATTTTGTCATTTTCGCTTGATCACCTGCCTTATTGTTCAAATTCAAAATGATTTTTGGCTGTTTCCAAATTACTCATCCACTCTCAGAGAGCGTAGAAGCTATCTTTAAAAATCTACAATAGGGCTCTGGAGTCGTCAAGATCCATAGAGGAGATGCAGAGATTACTTACACTGGGTCATGAGAGTTTTCCTGGAACAAGTGTCCTCTGGAAGAGTAAGACAACCAGGATCCACGAGCCGCAGCTAAAATATCAATTGGTAACTTAGTGGCACATCTCATCATCACTCAGACCTTGACATAACCACAGCTGTAGGGGACACTTTGAGTCACTGACTCGGTTGGCTTCTAGTGTATAGCAAATAAAACTGTTTTATGGCTTGTGAGAAGGTCTTCATCACCTTTAAAAATCCCATAGTTCCAAGAAACAAATAAGAGAAAGAAGACTAGGAATTGATGTGTACCATTTGATGGGTACTTACCATATTCCAGATAAGACATAATGTATTATTTATCAAATATATAATATTTATTTAATTTTCATAGCAATCATCAAAAATTATTAATATCCTTATTTTATAGAAGATTAGCCTAAGGTTATAGAGAAATAGTTTCCCAAATGTTATTTTTAGTAAATGATGCTGGAATTTGAATCCAGTTTTCCACAGCTCAGGCTTGCTCCATGACCCTGTAAAGTGGAATTCTCACAAAATTCATTCTTGGCTTTTGGGAAAGGGCTTTTTATTTTCCATTTTGGGAGTCTGGAAATTCGTGCATCACATGTTGGATAAAATTGGTCCTCCTGATTCTGTGGAGGTGAGGAGTAGGTGAGGGGGCGTGTTACAGGCCTGCAGTACCAGGGAGATAATCCAGTGTTAATAGGGTGACCTTTTATGAGATGCTTGGGAAAGCATAATACTTTTCCCAAATGCAGATTTCTACTTGAACTTAAGAAGGGTGCAAGCAATAATAATAATAATAATAGCTTACATTTATTGAGGCTTTTCTCCGCCCCAGGCCCTGTGCTTAGAACTGGCATGCGATAGTGGCTAAATGTAAGCTTTCAGCCAAAAATATGCCTTTCCAAGGGACCCATCATTAACTGTCTCTTCTGAGGGGTGGACTAAGAGGGATATTTAATTATGGAAAATAGCACTATAGAATAAATATTACATACATATTCTACATAAATATATGTAATAGGAGACTGGGGGCATAGGCATCTCTCAAGTCAACATTAAGGTATCAGTAACAGCTTCTCCAGGAACATTTGACTGCCCTTCTTAGCTATTGTGCTCAGAGAAGTGGATGAGAGCTATTGGAAAGAGTTTTAAGTTATACAGACTCAGTCCACTTGGAGCAATAGCCATAAGGGATCTGGCAATAATATGGGCAAATTTCATGAAAATGTAAATTATTATGGTTAGAACTTGATGCAGAATTTGGCTATGAACGCAAAAGTTTCTTTTTGTTTTTGTGGGCTCTTTTCCTTTTGTGAACTAAGGAGAGTGTTTCCCCAAAGCATCCTGGCTCACATCCATTCTTGTTTGCAGCATGTAGTACTGAAACATACATACATCTATATGTGGACCATATAAGCTATAGGTGGCTCTTTCTTAGGTGAATAGTAATGGTTTTTTGTGGTTTTGTCGTTCTAAATTTAGCAGTGAAGGATCTCCTCTAATTTTAACAAGTGAGTTCACTCCTGTAAAGGCGTCCTTGCGTTTTCTGGGGCGTAATTCTTCTACACAGTCAATGACATTTTCTGTTCTCTGTGGACCTGATGCTGCCTTCTTTCCCCAGGCAAGCATCTTATTGATCGTCCTCAGGGTTTGGCCAAATTAGACCCGGGGAGTGTGAAATTGGTGAATTCACAGTTCCTGTATCTCAGTGACTCTATTAGGTCACCTCTTTAGGGTCTGGATTTAAGTAAATCTATGACTCTGGGTAAACCATGCTAGTGAGAAAAAAGTTACTATACACATTGTCAAGAAACAGGGCCATGTTGGTTCTAATAAAAATAAAGTACAGTGGTTTTCCAAAGTAATTATAATAACCTCAGTGGCACATTTTTATAATTCCATAATTGTACAAAATACTTTGGATATACATTGTATCATTTAACCATATAAGTTAGGTATTACTGTGCTCATTTTGCTAGTGAGAAAATTTAAACTCAGGAAAGTTATAATTTATTTGTGATCACAGAATCATTAAGAGGCAAGGGGCACCTGGGTGGCTTAGATGGTTAAGCGTCTGCCATCGGCTCAGGTCATGATCTCAGGGTTCTGGGATTGAGCCCCGCATCAGGCTCCCTGCTTGGTGGGAGCCTCCTTCTCCCTCACCCTCTACTGTTCCCCCAGCTTGTGCTCTCTTGCTCTCTCTGTCAAATAAATAAATAAAATCTTAAAAAAAAAAGAATCATTAAGAGGCAAAGCCCTAAGTAGACCTAGATCGTATGTTCCCAAATCCTGTGCTCTTTCCTGAAGATTACGCTGGTTTTTCTGCAAAAAGACCTTAAAGTCAAGTAGACCTGCTGATTTTGTATGGGACATTTTGAATTAGGTAATGATATAATAAATTAGTTATTGCAATTATGTATTGCCAAGGAAAGAAAAGTTAGTTTGATTAATATTCTGTAAGGTTAGCCATTGTTACTTATAGGTCCCTAAAGAAACATCTACCATCAGGCTTTGGGAAGAGAAAATAACTAGCCTAGGGCTTTAAGAAAACATGCAAAGGTTTAATCTCATAGAGTGTTTATTAGAAACTTCTGGTTGGCTTCTTTGAATACAGCTGAATGGGTGGTTATAGAGCTATCAAACAGGTTATTTTGACCCCCCTCCCATGTTTGTATTTATTGAACACTTACTATGTGCCAGGTGAAGAGAACTGTGTCCTCACAAGGTGGTGAGAGGAAGCTCTAAAGTCTCTTCCTCTTCTTATAAAGGCATTAATCTCATCATGTGGGTTCTCTGTGCATGATCTCAACTAAACCTAATTACCTCCCAAAGGCCCCACGTCCTAATACCATCACAGTGAGGGACAGGGCTCCAACATATGAATTTTGGGGGGACACAAACATTGGGTCCCTAACACACACCATATATATTGTCATATTGTCATTGAATTTATAATATCTCAGTGGATAGGTCTTACTTTATTTTTGCAGTTCAGATTTCAAATACTACATCATAGAATTCCAGTAAGCAGTTCATATCACAACAATAATTCCTTAGTTTTTGTTATGATGTAAACTGGCATGTGCCTGAATCACGTTTTAGATCTCTGCAGCTTTACAGAATGCAGAGTTTGTGTTACCTAGTACATAATCTATATAATCACTTAACAAAAACTGAAAAGTATAGTGTATTTTCTAAAGGAAGCATTCCCCAAACGCAACCACATTCTTCGATAATCTCTAAGATTTTCAGCATATAGAGGACTATATTATTTTCAGAGTGTTAGCTGGAAGTAATTCGTAAACATAGTATTTTCTGTCATTGTCTTATTTTCATATTGGTATTTCCATTATCTACTTGCTGTTTTCCTTGATCAGAATCCTCCCTAATGTTGACTAATGGCACCAATGGGGCAGAGAATGGAGACATTGAGAGAGCATGTGTATATTTTTAGCTACAAAATTCTCACGGAAAGAGTTGAATGCTTGAAATAGAGTGCAAATATAATCGGATGTTTAAAACTGAACACAAACATAATTAGTGCTAGAGTGGATTTGGTTCCCAATAAACATGTAAATGACTTAGTTTAAAATGTTTGGGATAAAAATATTAATTCTACGTTGTGAATTTAAGAATGCATTTGATAACAAGTTTTGAACAGATAAAAGTATAGTTCATATAAGGTGTAAATATTCTATATGTGTGCCTAAAAGCAAGTAGTTTTGGTAATGTTTAATATTTGTGCTGTAATTCAAATTAATCAAGAAATGTATCACATTTTTTATGAAATACATTAAATTAGTGTGGTTTTAAAATTAACTAGAGTTTAATGGCAAAATATAGTAACAATTATAATTGTGACTAGGACTTAAAATATGAAAAAGAATATATTTACTGGACATGAACCTATGTAATTTTGAGGATCACCTGGCCCTTGAGCATCTTGCAGAGGTAGAGATGCTGATAGCATTCAATAAGGACTTGATGAATAAATAAATAAATATTTAAATATATATTCTTTTTAGATTTTTTTCTTACATCTGAAGTGATCTTCCTTTCAAAAGAACTCCAAACAAACTAAATTAAGGGATGTTCTTTTTTTTTCACATATACATTTTTTTCTAAATCACTGTTGAATTCTGTATATTGATAGTGAGCAAAGAAGATTTTGACCATTTTTATTTTTGAAATTCAAGACACACATCCTTCTGGATACCAGAATGAGGAAATAATTAGATAAAAGGGGTAGAGCCTTGTGAACAAAATATATTTATTAGGCACAAATGGGATTAGGTGCTTTGTGCAAGACACTACTCTTAGCTATATCTGAACTATACTAATATTTTCACATATAACCAGCAGGCTGCATTCTAATAATTTGAAAAAAATCACTGGTTAGCCTTAAATATGCATGAGACTTAAAATTTAACCAGTTTGAATCATTATATTTTTAAAATTATATCTCATAGTTGGGTGAAAAAAATAGTTCTAGGTAAATAGATCAATGAAATATAATAGAGAGCCCAGAAGTAGACACACATAAATATAGCTGACTGATCCTTGACAAAGGAACAAAGGAAATATAATGGAGCAAAGACAGTCTTTTCAACAAATGGTGCTGGAACATCCACACACAAGAAAATGAATCTAGATACAGACCTTATGCCCTTCACAGAAATTAACTCAAAATGGATCACAGAAGTAAATGTAAAATGCAAAACTATAAAACCCCTAGAAGATAGGGGAAAACCTAGATGACCTTGGGTTTGGTGATGACTTTTTAGATACAACACCAAAAGCTTGATCCATGAAAGAATGAATTGATAAATAAGCTAGACTTCATTAAAATTAAAAACTTCTGCTCTGTGAAAGATAATGTCAAGAGATGGATAAGACAAGCCACACTCTGGGAGAAAATATTTGCAAAAGATGCATTTGATAAAGAACTGTTATCCAAAATATACAAAGAACACTTAAAAGTCCACAATAAGAAAACAACCCCCCAAATGGGCCAAAGACCTTAACAGACACCTTACCAAAGAAGATATATAGATGACAAATGAGCATATGAAAAGATGCTTCACATTATATGTCACCAAGGTAATGTAAATTAAAACAAGATACCACTACACATCCATCAGAATGGCCAAAATCTGGAACACTGACATTACCAAATGCTGGTGAGAATGTGGAGCAGCAGAAACTCTCATGTACTGCTGGTGAGAATGAAAATTGGTTATAGCCACTTTGGAAGAGTCTGGTGGTTAGAAAACTAAACATATTCTTACCATACAGTCCAGTAATCATGTTCCTTGGTATTTATCCAAAGGAGTTGAAAATTTATGTTCATACAAAAACCTGCACATGGGGGCACCCACACCCCAGTGTTTATAGCAGCAATGTCCACAATAGCCAAACTATGGAAAGAGCCCAGATGTCCATCAACAGATGAATAGATAAAGAAGATGTGGTGTACACACACACACACACACACACACACAAAACTCAGCCATCAAAAAATGAAATCTTGCCATTTACAATGATGTGGATGGAACTAGAGGGTATTATGCTGAGCAAAATAAATCAGTCAGAGAAAGACAAATACCATATGATTTTACTCATATGTGGAATTTAAGAAACAAAACAGATGAACATAGGGGAAGGGAAGGAAAAATAAAATAAGGTGAAAATAGAGAGTAAGGCAAACCATAAGAGATGCTGAACTCTAGGAAACAAACTGAGGGTTGCTGGAGGGGAGGGGGGTGGGGGGATGGGTAACTGGGTGATGAACATTAAGGGGGGCACATGATGTAATGACCACTGGGTATTATATAAGACTGATGAATCACTGACCTCTACCTCTGAAACCAATAATACACTATATGTTAATTAATTGAATTTAAATAAAAAAAGAGTAGTACACATTGAAAAAAATCTGCACGTGCATGTTTATAGAAGCTTTATTCATAATTGCCAATACTTGGAAGCAACAAAGGTGCCCTTCATTAGGTGAATGGATAAATAAACTGTTACATCCAGACAATGAAATACTATTTGGTGCCAAAAGAAAGGAACTACCACTCCAAGAAAAGACATGGAGAAATCTTAAATACACATTACTAAGTGAAAGAAGCCAATCTAAAAAGGCTACACAATGTATTATTCCAACTATATGACATGCTGGAAAAGGCAAAACTATAGAGACAGTAAAAAGATCACTGGTTACCAGGGATTGGGGGTTGGGGAGGGATGAATAGGCAGAGCACAGAGGACTTTTACAGGACTCCATATGATATTGTAAGGATGTAAGGATGTCATTGTACATTTGTCCAAACCCATAAAATGTACAACAGCAAGAGTGAACCCCAAGGTAAACTGTGGATTTGGGTGATTATGATGTGTCAATATTGATTCATGAGTTGTAACAAGTGTACCATTCTGGTTGGGAATATTGATAATAAAGGAAGCTATGCAAGTGTGCAGGCAGGTGGATATGGGAAATCTCTGTATATTCCTCTTAATTTTGCTGTGAACCTAAAACTACTCTAAAAAACAAAGTCTTAACCCCATTATAATCTTATTCGTACTCTCATCCCCATGTTCTGGTTTTCTGCTCCCCATCACCGTCAGTCAATATCTTTACTATGACAATAAAATTATTGCTTTTTTATTTTATTTTATTTTTTTAAAGGTTTTATTTATTTAATTGAGAGAGAGAGTGAGAGGGAACACAAGCAGGGGGAGTGGGAGAGGGAGAAGCAGGCTTCCCGCCGAGCAGGGAGCCCGATGCGGGGCTCGATCCCAGGACCCTGGGATCATGACCTGAGCTGAAGGCAGTCGCTTAACCAACGGAGCCACCCAGGTGCCCCAAATTATTGCTTTTTTTAAAGTAATTGTTCTATAAGATGTTACTCTATATTATAGCACAGCTAAAATATATTCTTCAGGTGTCTCATGGCTAGTACATATGATTTTCTTACAGCAAATTTGCAGTGTAAAAAGGTGAGAATGTCCTGAAATTTTTATATGTGATTAGATGTTTACTCCATGGATTCTTCTAAAGTCAGAGAGGAATGCAGCACAGTCGTTTCTCAAATCTCATCTGGTATCTCACACAAATACACTGCTTTATGTGACACATTGTGTTCTAGAGGATTTGGTCAGTAGTGCATTAGATCAATAATAACTGTGTTTACCATGTCAAGGTACCATTTCAAGTATATAAAGTATGTAAGTGGCCTATATATGCTAACTCAGACGGACTTTATAGGGAAGAGACTATTATAGTTCTTTTCTTCTCTATTTTAAAGATGAATAAATGGAGGCACAACGAAGTTAAGTAAATGTCCCAGGATCAGAAAACTACCAAGAACAATGCACTGAATGGTAAACTGAGGTAGTCTAGAACCTAAGTGGGGGCTTAATCTGCACAGCAACCTGCACCCCAGGACTCAGTTGGTGACAATCACTGGAGGTAGGTGGGCATCTGTATTGTAACCCAGCTCTGTAGTTGATTTTGATTTATATTTCTGAGTCAAATAAACTAGGGTTTGAATTCTGACTCTCATATTTATTGGCTGTATGAAGTTGGGCAAGTTATTTAATTTTTCTGAGTCTCAATTTCCTTACAAATAAAATGGGGAGCTATTTACTTTAGAGTTATGGGTGAATTAAATGAGTTATCATATGTGAAGCACTAGTACAGAGTACATTTTTAGTCAAGAGATGGTATTGTTACTATTCTGGAGAGTTTACCAGATCTTTTTATGCTCAAGTAACACTCTTTGAGAAGCATTCTTTGGAAGGGATAGAGCAGTTATTTTATCTATAGCTTTCTGTTTGGGGCCTACTTTCAAATTATGCTTTCTCATTAATTCAAGAAGAAATAGATGTATCGTCCATGTTTTGTCATAACTTCCAAGAAGCACTTTGACATATTTCAGAAGAACTCTTAAGACAGTATCTCACAGAAATATCTTGCTCAGTGGGACACATTGTGTAATAGAGGAAATGGCTCCATGCCAGTGAGTATCCTGGCTCCCTCTGGGTCGCTTGATGGGAAGCAGCTGCTTAGTCTATGGACAAGTCGTTGGGCATAAAAGATGAAAATCCAAACAAGACCACCTCATTTGGGCCTGTCGCCTGTTAGAAAAGACTCCAGAGAGCCGTGAGTGATGTAAGGAGATAATACATTGTAATATGCCAGTGCCCTTACGTTCTATACACCAACATTCTCCAGTTCAGCTAAAGACACTCATTACTTTAAGAATGATTGAATTATTATAAAAGAGAAACTTTAATTTTTGTCTTCTAATTTAGCAGCCCAATTCAGAGAAATACTTGTGAAAGGCAAATCTTCTGATGTGCAAGATCCAGGCTGTTTGAGAGGAAATAAGCATTTCAGAAATCCAGAGGTAAAGCCCTAAGGGAGCAGTGCATAAAGTTAATCGATACACAATAGAAATTAAGAGGCTAAATGACCAGTCAGAAGTCCCCAAGCTGGGACTGACAGTGAAGAGAGAAAGGACCCTGGGGAGGAGGCCAGTGGGCTCCATGCTTGGAGAGTCTTTTTTTAAAATTTTTTATTGTTATGTTAACCACCATACATTACATCATTAGTTTTTGAAGTAGTGTTCCATGATTCATTGTTTGCGTATAACAGCCAGTGCTCCATGCAATACGGGCCCTCCTTAATACCCATCACCAGGCTAACCCATCCCCCCACACCACTCCCCTCTGAACCCTCAGTTTGTTTTTCAGAGTCCATTGTCTCTCATGGTTCGTCTCCCCCTCTGACTTACTCCCCTTCATTCTTCCCCTCCTGCTATCTTCTTCTTTTTCTTTTTTCTTAACATATGTTGCATTATTTGTTTCAGAAGTACAGATCTGTGATTCAACAGTCTTGCACAATTCACAGCACTCACTATAGCACATACCCTCCCCAATGTCTATCACCCAGCCACCCCATCCCTCCCACCCCCCACCACTCCAGCAACCCTCAGTTTGTTTCCTGAGATTAGGAATTCCTCATATCAGTGAGATCATATGATCCATTTCTTTCTCTGATTGACTTATTTCACTCAGTATAACACCCTCCAGTTCCATCCATGTCATTGAAAATGGCAAGATCTCATTCCTTTGGATGGCTGCATAATATTCCATTGTGTATCTATACCACATCTTCTTTGTCCATTCATCCATCCATGTCGTTGAAAATGGCAAGATCTCATTCCTTTGGATGGCTGCATAATATTCCATTGTGTATCTATACCACATCTTCTTTGTCCATTCATCTGTCGATGGACATCTTGGCTCTTTCCACAGTTTGGCTGTTGTGGACATTGCTGCTATAAACATTGGGGTGCACGTACCCCTTCGGGTCCCTACATTTGTATCTTTGGGGTAAATACCCAGTAGTGCAATTGCTGGATCGTATGGTAGCTCTATTTTCAACTTCTTGAGGAACTTCCATGCTGTTTTCCAGAGTGGCTGCACCAGCTTGTATTCCCACCAACAGTGTAGGAGGGTTCCCCTTTCTCCGCATCTGCACCAACATCTGTCGTTTCCTGACTTGTTAATTTTAGCCATTCTGACGGGTGTGAGGTGGTATCTCATTGAGGTTTTGATTTGGATTTCCCTGATGCCGAGCGATGTTGAGCACTTTTTCATGTGTCTGTTGGCCATTTGGATGTCTTCTTTGGAAAAATGTCTGTTCATGTCTTCTGCCCATTTCTTGATTGGATTATTTGTTCTTTGGGTGTTGAGTTTGATAAGTTCTTTATAGATTTTGGATACTAGCCCTTTATCTGATATGTCGTTTGCAAATATTTTCTCCCATTCTGTCGGTTGTCTTTTGGTTTTGTGGACTGTTTCTTTTGCTGTGCAAAAGCTTTCTATCTTGATGAAATCCCAAT